>NW_026861196.1:0-44163 GCF_026571515.1 Ruditapes philippinarum | reverse complement strand
TGCAAACAGTACTATCTAATCGTCAGTCGCAATTGTAAAGTATTCGCTATTTATCTGCGGGTGTAATGCTAAAAAGCAAACCAAGCGGTATTGAGCTAGAATACCGCGTCTGCATGTTACAGGTGGATGTCTTACACGTTTTGTGCACTGACGATATTATTTGTACGCAATTGACGCGTTGATAACTCCGGGAAATTTTGCATTGTGTTAATTGTCAAATGTCTGACAAATATATGATCAGACTATTTCTTTACTCTAACAGGAAATAGGCTATTCAGAAGTAAATTTTCATTGGCTTTTTCTATATACAGAATTCGTACTTGCACGAATACGGAATTTCGTATTTTAGTAATATACGGACTTGTTATAAAAAATCCGTATATAAGTAAAATACGGACTTCGTACATCAACGTTTCTCGTATATTACGAGTGTACGGAGTTCGTATACTAGTCATATACGGACTGATATAATATACGGTCCCGTACATCTCCGTATTTCAAGTTTCCCGTATTCTTACACGTATATTAATGATATACGGAATTCCGTACACTTCCGTATATCCATGTCTTTTTCGCAGTGAATTTTGTATGCGCGCTGAAGACATCAGGCATAAACATTTAACTTTGAAGTTGCTGAAGTGATTTTGTTATTCTCAATTCATCATGTTTTTACAAAAAACTAAAGTTTCTTTTTGTTCTCTTTTGTTTAAGAATCAAACTCGTTATTTGATTCCGCTAAAATATAATTCCGGGAAATGTATAAGTATTATGTCTTATCAGTGCTTTGAGTTTTGTGTAATATAATATTGCGCAATATTATAATAGTTGATAAGTATGGATTTCTGCTACATATTGTGCCATAAACTTCTGTTTGTTATTAAATACTTAAAGGCACGTCATGCCTAAAAATGCTATTTGTTTAATTTATGTTTGGTATCTTGTTACCGTTTTATAAAAATAGTACTCACTCATTGTCCATATAGAACAATTTTGTGATTGATATATTTTGGGACATATTGTGCCTTTAACCGTTTTTAAAATTTTCATACTAGATTTTAACATCCAATATCTTTCTTTGATAAACATCTTTTCTTAATATGTTTAATATGTTTCAATGTTCAAATTGATTTTTATTTTTGTTTCTGATTTTCGATATCAGTTAGGAAATTAGACATGAGATCAGAAATCTCCATAAATAATTTATTAGTTATTTTCATTACATTCGATGAATGTTCAGTAACGTCATATTTGTCTTATTTTTAGTTTGTTTAAATAACAATGCATACAATTTTATGATAGAAATTGAAACTTTAAGGTTTTTCTATGCTATTCATAAATTTTATTGCAAGTTAAATGGTTTTTTTTCTTTTGTTTTTGTTTTTTTTTCCAAATAAATAAATAAAAAAAACACAGAAAAAACACACAAACAACATGGGGAAAACGATCTTATAAAACATATCATTGAACATACGTTTGAAAATATTTAGGACTATAGTTGTAATAACAAATCAGCATGGTTTAAAAAAGTTAGGAAATTAGAAAATATGAGATCAGAATTCTCCATAAATAATTTATTCGTTATTTTAATTACATTCGATAAATGTTCAGTAATATCAACTTTGTCTTATTTTGTGTTTGTTTCAGTAAAATTGCATGAAATTGTATGAAAAAAATAAAATTTTAATATCTTTCTATGCCATGCATACATTTTATTGCAAGTTAAATGTTGTTTTTTTTTTAGCAAAACAGCCTGGTTTAAAACGGCCGAACATTTTTTAAGATACTTTTGTTGTTAGATAGAATTAATAGTTTAGTTTCATTTTCAGTTATGTATCCATATTGTTTCTTTTGTTTGCTTTTATTTAAGTTTAACTTGTGATACATAATTGTTATCATAAAGTAAGTAATACATATTTTATTATATTATTTTTAAAACGCATTTATTCTTTTTGATGAAATACCTGAAGATAGTGTAGCACTTCTCACAAATTATGTTATTAATAAATTTAATGTTTAACTTTTATTATGTCTGCGTAATGCGTAATGGACTATTAGTGCTAGCATTTCTAAGGTCAGTGTATTTATTGACTTCTAGCGAAAATGA
The DNA here is from genome assembly GCF_026571515.1 of Ruditapes philippinarum. NCBI lineage: Eukaryota > Metazoa > Mollusca > Bivalvia > Venerida > Veneridae > Ruditapes > Ruditapes philippinarum. The sequence continues at coordinate 42,059 of NW_026861196.1, read as the reverse complement.
TTAATGTAAATTCGACTGTCAGTAAAATGGACATTATTTTACAACTAGAGATTGTACGATTAGCCTAGAATGAACGCTTATAAATTTTACAACTTCTTTGAGTAAAGATTTTTAGAACATTGAATTGTCACTTTTGGAACATGCATGCATAACAAACAGTTATATTTTAGATGTCCGCAAAATCTTGAATATTATTTCAAAATTATTAGCAGTTGAAGACGTGTCATATTACCATAAAATCTTTTAAAATAAAACGTTTGTTGAATGAGCTCTGTCTTCTTTCTGAACAGGGTTATATAATTATGATATTTACTCATCATCAATACAAAAGATTTTCATGACACAAAAATCACATCATCGCATATATAACTAATATTGATATACCGCATTTTTACTACATTTTTACCATTTGATTTTTTTTCACATTTCAAGCACTTTGTATTACATCAATAATTTATGTATTTATTTAATTATTTATTTATTTTTTATTTATTTATTTCATTTTTATTTCTTCATTTTATTTATTTATTATTAATAAATTGATTTATGTATTTATTTACTCAATTATTTATTTATTTATTTACTAGTATTCATATAGTTATACATGTATTTACTTATATTTACTTACTCATCCCTTTATTTATTTGTTTATTTATGAATAATTTAAAAAAAGTATAAAGTAAAGATCTTCCTATCATGAAATGCTATATAAACTGCTTTTAAATAAAATGTACTTTACGAGTAAATTGCCTGTTCATTTTGTTAAACGTTAGAAAGCACAGGAGCTTATCTTTCACCTTTTTGCCACTTCAAACTACTTTTCTATGTCCATACTGAATTAATGGGTATTTTGGAAAAACACATACCGGTAAATATAACAGTTATATTGTTAAAACACAATGTTTAAGACTTCTAAGCATATTCACTGTAGTAAAATGAGAAAAAAAGTATAATATTAAACTAAAAATAACTGACTAATTTTTTTCTCATTTTAATACCATCATTATTATTATAATTTGTTTATTTTTGTTATCATTATTTTTTTATTTAATATCTAAATAAATATTATATAGTTGCGCCAGTTTTTTTTATAAAAATGGCGATAATTAATGTAAATAATGATTACACTTTAGGTAAATGGATAAGTATTTTGTATTAACAGATTGACATTAATATGTTACTACTAGCTTAAATAAGATAATATTAATATTAATATCAGTTTTTGATAGCTTTTAAATATTTTTTCTTTTATTTGTTTTATTTACTACATATTTTCATTGTAACAATATGATGTATGATGGAAAATGTTAAATAAAGTAACGAATTGTTACAAAAATAAAACAAATGTTTGCCTTATATTATTACCCTCCATTTTGTCATTGATCATACCATCTTTATTAAAACGGGGATAAACCATATATCATGAAACATTTTCATCTACATAAATAATAGTTAAAGGCAAAGATCATACTTACGTATGAGGCATGCGATGAAAAAAACATCATGTATTGAACAGAATTAGACCATATGCGAACACCCATACTGATTTCGAAAAATTAACTGCATTAATGACAGTATTACTTACCCATTAAAAAGTATAAGAAATATAATATATTATTTCAGACATAAAATATACAGACACTACTTCTCTTGATTGTTTTCTATTATTTTTATATTCCATTTATTTGCAAACTAAGTTTATTGTTCTTATTTTCTTACACGATAAGACGTAGGCAGCATATTCACAAATAATAATTTTATTTCAGGAAACAATTGTCAAATTGTACTAAGTTACAATATGCAATCAAAATGTTGAAAGTTTGTCAAGATCTAATTAATATATATTTTTAATAAGTTACGAAGAAAATACATTGACTATAGGTCGCACAGAACTTGATCATATTCGCCGATAAAAGACGTTAAACCTGTGTAACAACTCTGTACCATATGAGAAAAATCATCACATTTCCCGGCGTTACCGCAAAGCACAAGTCATGTACATCGGCGTTACCTCATAAAAACGGTTCGAATGACATTTTATCAGTATATTTTCACAAGAAGTTAAGTTCATGTCACTTGCCTAATGTACATCTTAATGATATAGGGAATAATTTGAATTGTTGTACTTTAAGAGCCGACAAAAAGCCAAAATCCCGCTCAAAACGGTGGTCAAGCCATCATGTTCACTAATGATCTTGAAAAGTAAACAATTTCCTGAAAATAATCTTGATGACAGATAAAGAGTTACAGTAGGGTGAACGTTTCAGCTTACACGCAAAACGCACGTTCCGGAAAAAACGCACGCACGTTACACGCTATACGAACGCACGTTACACGCAAGCTTTACGAAACGAAATACGCAGACGCACGCAAAACGATATACGCTAAACGAAATACACTAAACGATATACGCACGCTAAAACGCACGCAAAATAGAAAACATTTCTACACGTTTAATAAAATATCCTTATCATATAAATTTTTAACAACTTTAACTAGATCGTTTAGCGATTTGATTAAATGATAGCTAGACATTCATGTATTTTAAACGGGTTTATGTTAACTAACTTCTCTTATGTCCCAGGTTAGAGCTGTAATGATATCAATCCGCGAATGCACTCAACCTGGCACAACATTATTTTTTGTCGGGCAGCCTCAACAAATGATTTTTGAAATTATAAGCCATCATGCGCTAATACATGTATTAAAATTTTTTTAAAGGGGTCGTCTTTATGCACATTTCTTAAAAAATACTTTGCTTTAGCTCAGGAATCTCTTAGATAGACGATAATTACGTCGACACCGCTTTAGCGTAAACAAAATAAAATGAATTGTAGAAGTAGAAACTTTTGCAGATCAGCGATCAAATTATCAAGTCATTTACATAGAAGCGAACGAAATTAATACATGACCTTTTTAAACAAAGGAAAACATACATTGCAGACCGGCAGCCCAACATATTCTCAAGACAAGGGCTACATCTATATGTTTCAGGACTTTACACCTCCTGGACGTTTCGGCCCTGAACGTTTCGGCCTCAAAACCCTTTTCGGCACCTTGTTTTTAATTTTGATAAATATATAAAATAAATACCATGCATTATGGGTTATATATAATATAAAATATACTTGCAAACAAGATTGATATAAAGAGAGTTTCGGTGATAATACGTATAATAAAATTTCCCTGGGAAAATAAATATTGATTTGATATTTTATATGAGCTCTGAAAGAATTATTAGCTGTAAAACTACATGCATATATCTATTCATTTTTTTTGTTATCAAAAAAATTAAATTCCATAAAAAGATATTGATTTAAATACGTTTTTATATAACAGATAAGAACGATTATAGAAGTGTGAAAAAAATTGAATAAAGCTTATTTATTTTAATTATTATAAACACTGGTTTATAAATTAGAACCTTTATTAACAATTACATTGGTGATGTGTCCACACAAGCCTAATGCAATTTAATGAATAAGAGTATTATATTCAGAATAAACTTCTATTTTGGGCCGGAAACTGTAAGTGAGAAAAAATATGAGGAAAATGGAGAAACCTGTCAACCTCATGCACCTCCATAAGTGCCAGGAGGGGAGGAGTGTTGGACTCCAATAATTTGTGAATAATGTGTAAACTGTAAAGTATATGGATTTACGAAAAGAGCGGCGCATCAGAAAATATGTTTTATAGCATTGAAATTGACATTTATTGACATTATATGCACTTAATATGTGATAATATGCTATATTATTATTAAGGAACATTAAATGCCTCATACCTTCCTTTTTTGTTACTGTCACAAGTTAAAAAAGAAAGGTGCTGCCTCACCAGGACTTTAACTCGGGACCCTCAGAATACCATTCTGCCACTCAACCGACTGAACTATATTGTATTAGGCTGCTTACGCATCATCTCCCTATATAGTGTACACAATCGGAACCATTACATATTCCCCTGCTTTATTGAAATTCATTCTTGAATGGGTACAGTGAACAATGTGAAATAGGACTTTGAGTTTTATACCATCCATCACAGTCCCCTTTGGATTAGATGATGGTATGAAACTTCAAGGCCAATTTCACATTGTTTTATTACTAACTGTTGGGAGTCAAATGTCAAAGGGTGAGAAAAATATGCAGCCTTACTGGGACTTGAGCCAGGGGCCCCTTGAATACGGTGTCGAAGCTGACAACCGACTAAGCTATCAGTCCGGTTGCACATCTCCTCCCCTCAATAGTGAACAGTTCTCAGCTGTGACTTTACTATAAAAAATGAAAATAATCAGTTTTACAGTATCTTTTTTTGTGATTCCATATACCCTGCCAGTAATGGTCCCCTGACATGGAAGGGAACACTTCCATCTGAACACCTCTGTCTGCATTATAGGACATTTGCCATACCTTTTATTTATTTTTTAATGAAATTTGGTGGATTTTTCTCCATATTAATCAAAAAGGTGTAATTGTTACTCAATATTACGTATTATGTTGCCTTACTAACTTGGTTTCATTTCCTAGGAGGTTATAATAAGGTAAAATTACCCCCATTTTTAAAGATTTAATGTATTTGCTTGAACAGTTAGGCATCATAGAAAATTTACCTTATCTTTCTTCATTGTCAATATAATTCAACGGGGTTTTCTCATTTTAGTCAATTAGATGTAGTAGTTACTTGATAGTATAACATTATTTGGCTTTACTTACTTTGTTTCAGAAGGTTATACTAGTAGCTAGGTAAATTTACCAAAATTTTCAATGAAATACATGTAGTGTGGTAAAGTTCTTATTAGACCTTTCTATCTTAAACGGACTTCGTAAACGGAGTTCGTAATACGGAATAATTTGGGGGATTTTCTCAAAAAAAAATAAATGCGCGGAAAATAAGATAAAATAAGCAGTACGCTAAAACGGTTAATGTACAAGTATATGGTTGTAATAGTATTTTTTATCAACATATTAAAAAGACGGAGACAATATAACCATAATTTAAATAAAGACAAAAAAACAAGTTTCTTAATTTGTTTAAGAAAGGTCTAATAATCAAGATTTCTTATTGTAGATCTAATTTTTCAAACAAAGATCAACATGTTGTGAAAGCAGGCCTATATCAATGTTATCACTGATGAAAGAGTAGTTTTGGATGATTTTTTTTAAGGGGGAGGGGCTCCTGTAGAGAGCCTGATTTTCTCATAATTGATTTACAAGGGAGCGAGCTGTATTCCTTCTGCGATGAGCAGGTCGATTACGTTGACCTTCTGCATCATTCGAAACAACCGGCACTGGGTGCTGAACTTGGTCTGGAACTGCTCTCTCATCGTTATTGTTGTCAACCTGTAATTCTTTCTGACGCAGACGGTTTGCGGGCTGTGGAGCTTTATCACCTTCCGCAACATCATCGTCTATTATATTTGTATAAATATCACTGTTACTAAAGTATGTATAAAATGTTGTATCGCTTTATTGTGAACTTGCACGAAATTCTCGAACGTTAGCATTATACAATAATAGTGCTATATGCTTTACCGGCAAACATTAAACCCTAGGTCCTCAAAAATTGCCGATTTTCTTACAAAAGTAAATACATTTGAGTAGGAAAAAACCTGTTCATTGCTATTTTACGTGAATCTTTAAAAAATATGTTACGTTTGACATCAATTGTGTTACTTTTCGCTGCCAAACTATACTGTTTGAATTGTATTTAGAATTTTCAGAATGAACGCTAGCAGGCGCAGGCTACTTTTAGCATCACTTCTTGCTTAAGTTCAAACCCCGCAATGTGCTTCAATATACATCAGCCGTGCCCAGTCTTGTTTAGTTGCCGTAATGATGCAACCTCTAGACTCTGTACTAGATATTCGCAACCGTTTATTTTCAAATGATTCGATTATATATTCCGAAAGAAACGTTATTTTTTCCAAATTTTCTCAAAAAATATGTACAAATTCTATTATCTAACTGGTAAAACATTAGAAACATTAATAGATATGTTACATATCATAAACTTTCGCCATAAACTGTCCCCATTTAACAAAATTGTATTGTTTGTGAAATGGATACATTGTTACCCAACCCTTAATTGTGACACTTTTCACAATATTCAATGTGTGCACCGCGTATGAACATGTTGAAATACATTTATACGTATATTTTAGACAACATTTGTGAATTACATCACTTGACCAACGATAGATCAGTGGCTTAGTAAACCTGGCGGCTGGGATCAATTGTATCCCGCAGTTGGTGTAATAGATGGAACATCACACGAAATATTTTCTTGATACTGTCACTTCCACGCTATCAACACACAAATTATTGTGAATTCAGATGACGAAGTTTGTATAACTCGAGATTTCGTGCAATTCCCACTGAAGCGTTTCTACATATTATACGTATTATGACATTTCCGTTTAGTCCTGCTTCCACACCATGTACCAAGACTTACTAGTATATCTTGAAAAAAATCGCTTCTTGGTAATTGGTTGAAAACTTACACTACAATAGAGTATATAAATAAAGAAACTTTTATTTTTTTGTCTGTTTGTTTTTATTGGGTCTTTATATAAATTATGGTTATATTGTCTCCATCGTTAATATGTTTATGGAATATATAAATACTATAACGAGCATATACATGTAAAAAACCCAATGTATTACAGTTTTAACATATTGATCTTTTTATCATTTATGTTTTGAGAAAATCCCCAAATTTATCCCGTATTACGAACTCCGTTTACGAAGTCCGTTTAAGATAGAAAGGTCTAATAAGGCATTATAGACAATTAGCCAGTATTTCTTAATTTTCAATGAAATTTGTTGGAATTTTCTTATATAAGTCAATTTGATGTAGGTTTTACTAATTATTATAATACTATGATGCTTAAATAACATTGATTCATTTTCCATGAGGTTATAATCATGTAATATTACTCCCATTTTTAATGAATTAGTGTGTAAGCTTGGATAGGTATACATCATAGGAAATTAGCCATATTTTTTTTGAATATTCAATGTAATTTATTGAGATATTCTTATTTTAATCAATAAGATATGCTTGTTAATTAATATAATAGATTTATGTTCTTCCTTAGTTTAGTCAATTAGATATGTTTGTTAATTAATATGATAGATTAATGTTCCACTGCAATGAAGAAAGAACACATCTACGTAACTTAAAAATGTTATTATTGACATTGTAGCAAATGCTTTAACGGAAATAAATGACTTTTTTATAAGCAAACATGGTTACGGTTTACATGGAAGTATTTCAAATGATAATTAACTTTTTGAAAAAAAGGCGTTTTTTCATTATCTGAAGCGTATGTAAGCGGCCATAGTTGACCCGCTTACGTCATCCGACCCGGATGTAAAAGATGTGCCCGCGCAAATTTGACTATTGGACGCAGATGCGCGTTCAAGGCCGCATGAAGTTATGCGGCCTTAAGTTATGCGGCCTTGACGTCATGCGGCCATAAATGGCTGCCTGTAGTCGAACTGGGGGGATGTAGAAAATACCTGGTTTATGTTATTATCTATATTGCTAATATGCAATACAAAAACAAAAATGACCTCCAATAATTATTCTTATAAGGAAAAAAAAAAGATTACCAATACAGATGAATTCCCTTAAAGGTAAATTGACTAGAATTCAATCGGATAAAATCGCGCTCCATGTGTTGTATACGTTACAAAGTCGAGGACCGTCAAAAACCGCAAATAACCGAACAGACCGTCACGTTTTACTCTTTGCAGTAGCAATACACACAGCATGGTGGCCGTGGGTCTTATCTTATCGATAATCGATCATTGTTGCGTTGTGCATTGGTCATATGATTTAAATAATGACAGTGACAGAGACTTATATAGACTCAAATTGCACCAATTTTTGTTGACTTACAAAACATCATCGAACTGTTACGCAAAAAATCTATAAAAAAATGTAAAATCACAATTATTTTGCTTTAAAATTTATTGGTATTTTCTGTAAACAGTTCAATCGAAAAACGTCTACTATCTATGCTTTTATCATATAAGATCATTTACTCCCGCATTTTGGTGGCCAATATTTGACTCTTAAAACCGTCGGTTTGATATATATTGTTTCGGAAAGATCTTTTACATAAACGGTGGAGAGCACCGATTCAATAGATTGTGGTTTATAAGGTCATAATAAAAACTACTGTTTGAATTGTCACTAGTGAAGCGGTAAATCGAGCCTGTAAAAACTTTAAATTATTGAATACGACTTGACCACGGATTTGCTCCTAGGCGTACTATTTTATTTCAATTTTAGAATAAATGCATGCGAAAACCGCTTAATTAAAAACCGTTCAGTAGTAGTACTTTTGAAGATGTTTATCAAGACATATGCGAACTGGTCTACATATCCCATACATTTTAATATTTTGAGTGTTATTTAAAACACTAATTGTATTTGTAGGGCGTGTTTTTCCCCTATTAATGATGTATCTTTGGCCACTATCATAGAAAAACGGACAGATATATATAGGAATGCATTCATTTATCTAAATGAATTTATGTTTTCCTGCAATATGATTTATATATACGCAATTTAATTATCTGTAATTTAAATTTTGAATTACAGGCTGTCCTCAAAAATTCAAACCAACCACAGTGTTCCTTTTTTGGATAAACACTAAATAATTTTTCCTTAAATTGCAAAGGATCTGGAGACTTAATGGACTTAATTTTTTCTCCCCTGTGCTAAAAAGTTGGAATTTTTCTTCTCTGTTTGGAACAACATCCTTAAAAAGAAATGAGTAAAACCTCGAATACACTGATGTCTCTGCTACATATTCTAAGGCATATATTAGTATACATTCAGATGTTATGACAGGACTAAATAGTTGGTATAAGAGACGTTTTTTTAAATAATAGGACAGATGACTGTTGATAAAACTGATCTTTTAATATTTAAAAGCAGATAGAAAGATTGAAAACAATTTCTTCTTTTTTTTTTAAGTAAGTGCTGGAATTATATAACTAGGAAAACAAACTCCAAAGGTTTTTGAAGAAATAATACTTTTTGATACTCAGAGATCGTGTAGATTTCATTTAATATTTTTATTTTCTTTTTTTTTTCAAAGAGGTAATATGATAATGAATTGTTAATCGTCAGGTGAGAGTACAAGTAAAAGATAGAACAAACTTATTTTAATGTTGTAAATGCTTTCAATTCCATGATTAATTTTGATTTAATATGAAGACCTTAGAAATTTACAGAAATATCCCTTGAAATTATTGGTAACAGTCAGTTTATAAGAAGAATGGGACAGTCTTTTAATACTTTACACTCAAGTTATTCATTATCAACTATATTGTTAATTATCGTTATTATTGTCAATCTTTTTGTATATGTAGTTTATTCAGCCAAACTTGACAGTAAAAAATGTGTCAGTTTAAGCAAAACTTATGCTCTGCTATTGCCCCCCAAAAACTTATACACGTGAGTTGTATATCAGAAATAAGTCTGTTACATCTATTTCTATGCTAAATCACATGTTATAGATATTTTCTATATACATAATGTATCTTTAATAAATTGTAATATTTTAATTTATTTAACTTTCACAAGTTACTGACATGAGAGCTTTTAACCAGCACATAAAACCTGTGAGTCTAAAAACTAACATTACTTCTTCCCGCACCCTGTCTCCGTCTGCTGTCTGAATATGAAGCAAATAGTGCTCTAGTCGCAGTTCGTAACTGGTTTGCTAGCCTTGATATTGACTATGACTGTGGCCTTGGCTCACTGTCGCTGTTGGTTGACGAGTTACTATTTAATAAATTGGCAGCTTCAAGCAGAAGAGCTGCTGATCTGCATTGATTAATCATTCTCTGAGCCAATATCTCAGAATATAAAATCATTGTTGCAAAACTTCTACATTTATTTCAACAATTATCTATTAATTTGGTTTCATTGTGTTAGCAAAAAATATGGCCATAATGACTCTTGATAACTCAGCTAAACTCACTCACAATTTAATCATTAACATTATGGTTTTGATGTAATGTTGCGTATTCCATTCTTTCATGTTAATGATTTTTTATATTACTAAGACAGCAATGGAAATATTCATTTATTTGACCTTAAGTGGTATTAATACAGAATATCCTTATTCTTTGTGAACCCAAGATCCAGGGATTTAATCTATAGGGCATGATATATATATTTTTAAAAGAATCCTTTATGTATTTCAGTTGCAATGTAACACTTCTAAACATTATTTTCATTGTTCTGTATTGCATTTTAATAGAGCTGTCATCGATAAAAACAATTATCGGTATTTATTTATTTATTTATTTGTCTATCGATTATCAATACAGATTTGAGAAAATAAATATAAAAAAAAGAATCTAGAAATGAAAAAAATCACCAAAAGCATAAATGAAAGCATTACCCAGTCAAAAGAATATGTCTAAATTGACGCATTTGTTACTTAATGGACATAATTACCTGTAAATTTACATATTGTACATCACTGGTGGCAAATGACAATTAGAAAAAAAACCCATACAGATTGCATAAATCAGAATAGAAAAGATATATTTTTAGTTATGTATGTGATCATGACATAGAAATTTATATCGATGTATCGGTGTATCGTCGATATTTATCATCCGATATTGATATGTCACCGATATGCATTGGACTATATCAATGACAGCTCTTTATTTTAACATTATTTCTTTGACCAACATTGCAATAACACTACATCAGAACTATCTCCCTTTCATTATTTTCAGGGCCACATCTTCTTGGCACAAAAAATTAACGTTAAGACTTTTGTTTTAACAACTTATAGTAAATTAAATACCTTTAAACAAATATGTCTAGTTGTCAATTATCTTAATAGTGTTTTCAATTTTTGTTATTAAATAAAATTAAAGGTACATCATTCTATTGCCTGTCATAATTCACAATGCAAACTGCTAGAATTGTGCTTATGTATAAAGAATTTTAATAAAGAAATACTAATGTAAACATTCAGCAGAATGAGTCTGTATTTTTTTTTCATTTTTGCATTTTAATATCTTACACTAGTAAATATAAGGGGGCCTCCCTGGTCTTGTGGTTGAAGTCACTGACATGCAATCACTTGCCCATCATATCTGTTTGTTTGTTTCATTTTACGCCTTTTCCCAACAGTATTTCAGTCATATAGGCGGGTAGTTTCCTAACCATAGTTCCTGGGTCCATCATATCTGTAGGTAAGAGGTCTCAGTCTTTCATGCGAGGAAGCTATCCAGCTAGTTTTCGAGAGGTCTGTGGTTCTACCCTTATCCCTGCCCGTGCCTGAAGCATTGTACGGAGGGGCATCTGGGGTCTTCAAGCTGAAACTACTAAGAGGAGAGATAACGGGCCACTGCCGAAAAAAAGCATAACTGTCAACATTATGCTGTTACGAACCCACCCATTCCCAAATTTGCCCTCATCAGCTCACTATCGGTCCTATTTTCCCCATTAAGAATGAACCCGTGCCTAGAGTATACCTATCATCTTCGGTGCATTGGACACCCGGACATCTCTTCAAGCCAGTACCCTTCCCCTCAAAAATAATCTGATATTGTACATAATTTGTATGCGGATTCCCGCTAAAATAATTTCAGAAAAAATGCTCAAAATTTACATTCAATATATAATTTATTGATAAAAGGTACTAATTCATAATTATAACCACTGACAATGTTTATCTGTCGTCTTAATTAATAGTTACTTTACTGACTGTGAAAGAAATGACGCTTCCTTTTAAAGTTATTGGAGCACGTCTACATATGGCATCTATTTTACAAAGGGAGGTAAGAAATATCAATTATTTCGGTATTCATCGGAAAACGCCTGGGAGAACAACGAATATTGATGAGACCGATTGCTATTTGCGCCACCTAGCGTGAAATTCTGGCTGCTTCATTGTGCCTTCTGCTTGGTATCATGCGTGAATTGCATGTTTAAGCCTTGTTCATTCAGTCGTAAATCGTTTTTTTTGAAAGAGTGGAACTGTTAATAATATCCCATTGCGATATGTAATAAATATAACAAACACGGCAAAATACAAAATAGATAAGTAAAGACGGATAATCGCCTTCAAAGATTTAATGTATCATATAAAGTTTATGAATATATCAGTTTTAGTTTAAAGTGTGTACACTTTATAAAATATTTTTAAACAACAAGTTGCAATGAAAAATTACTGGATTTCAAGTGAACAGATTCTTGCATTCAAACAGCATTTTACCAATAAAAAGAACCATAATGCATGTTGTAAAGAAACAAGGATGAAATGAAATTGCACATTGAATGTTCTAATATTGCCACCAATAAGCTTCCATACATTTCAACAATTGAAATAGGCATAATGCATGTTGTAAAGAAAGAAAGATGGAATGGCAGTACACAAATAATGTTGTAATATTGGCATAAATAACCCTCCATACACGTGCTCAACATCAACATTTATTTGTTTAAGAGAATGCAAAAAGAATTTTATAAAATAAACATTTTGTATCTCGAAAACAACGTTTTTTCTTATTTTGACAAGATACTTCTTTTTTTACTTATCCAAAACGTGCACTATTTTGAAGTAACCAGTATCAATTTCTATATATTCGATACAAATTATTATTTTGATACGACCTAAGTACGGAATAAATTATAAACATGCCTTATCTTACTGAAATACGAGCTAATTTCTCCACAGTCAAATCCAGTATAACAAAACTCCTGGCAAACAAGTGGTTAACAGGAACATGTATTAGTTAAACAGAACGCGCAACATACTTAATTAAATTAATATTTTATATATCAACTGAACGCGTTTCTTCAGACTAAAAACAATAAACGAATATAAATAACTAAAACAAACGCGTTGAATTTAGATAATATACTCTTATTGCAAATATTAAAATACGCAAAAAAAACATTTTAAGACTATCATAAACGACTTCTGCGATTTAATAATTTGTTCGACATTAGTCTGCTATTACTTAAGGCAAATATACCTGATGGAACAAGCATTATTGCTTTCATCTTAGCTGAAACTATTTATAACATAAATAGTTTACATTTTGTATTTATCCGAAATTATCATTTCTATAACTTAATAAAGTTTGCGCTAAGAGCTTATGTCTTGGTGTATACCCAGTGACACATTCAATAAATTCGACTATTATATTAATATTAAATATGAACAAGATGTCGTATATTCCTGAGTATCATACAGCAGTCCGTTCTTTATTCACAATTATAGAATGAAAATAAATACAAGGAAACAAATACCCAGCAATGCATTACCGCATAATAATCCCAACCCCTAGATAGCCACACACAAGTGTTTAAAATCAACATGTAAGTGTTTAAAAGAATGCAACAAATACTTTATAAAATCTGTTTCTTGAATGAACGCTTTTTATAATTCGACCAAAATACCGAATTATTAACTGACCGAAAACATGTACTTATTGTTAAGTAATCAGTATCAATTCTTCTTTTGATACGACCTAAGTCCGGAATATATAAATGATAAACATATCTTATCTTAGTGAAATAAAATATATTTTCTTTACAGTCAAAAATAGTTTGCGATCTTGGGTCTAGTATTTATTTCCTTTCTGAGTACCATATAGCAGATTTGTCTCTATAATTATAAGTTAATATACAAATATTATAAATACATAGAAACTAATATCCAGTAATTTATTTAATTTTATATAAAATGCCTGGCTTAAACAAGTGGTTAATTGGAACATGTGTGTGCTTAACAGAACTCAAAAATGAACATTTTATGTTTTTCCTGAACGCGTTTTTTTAAACGAAGAACGATAAACGGATATAAGGAACTAACACAAACGCTGAATTGATAAGATACATTTTTACAAATTGAAAACATGCAAAAAATGTTTCTTTAAAGCCTTCCGCGATTAAATGTTGTTTCCTATATTATTTTCCTATTAGTCAAAGTAATTATATATGCTGGAAGAAGCATTTTTGGTTTCATTTAATCTGAAACTATTCATAACATAAAGATTGTATCTTTGGTATTCATTCGTAATTATCATTTATATAAATTAATGAGTTTTACACTATAAATTTATTTCAAAGTACTCAGTGAAACATTCATTTGCAATGTTAATTGGAAATGCATCGCTTTATTCATTTTCCTCGCTATTTTATATGTATTGTTTCAAAATTAAATTTTGGGTAATATGTAACATAACATTACATTTTTTGGTACATAAGTCATCAAGGAATAGTAATACTCTAAAGTGATATTGATCGCACAAGTAGAACAAAAAAACAAGTTCAGTTCCTTATTTCTATAATTCAGTGTTCAATAAAACTCTGTAATATTGTGCAAAATTATTATATGTATTAAAATAGCGAAAACAAATGCCAAAATTACAAAGTAGAATTGGAGTATTTACTACATTAGATCTTTCACATCTGAAGGTTTGATACAATATTTTTCCTTGTTAACCCACATGCTCATATTGTCTATATTTTTACTAAATGTTTCCTGAAAATTCATTCTTTCGCAAATGTCGCACAATGCTCGTTGAAACACTTTACCAAAACCAACTGAATGAAATTTGTCTTTTTTCTCTAGCATACTCGCATATTCTGTGTCTGATATGCCTGTGAGATAAAATGCAAGGTCTTTAGCAGACTTGAAATCATCTGATGATATGAAGGAACCTTTTGGAAAAATACGTTTAGCATCTCCAGGAAGACCGCCACGTGTAACTATAACTGTGTCATAGTTATAATTATCATACATTTTCTCTGTGAAATAGTGTTGGCAAAATGAATTTTCAAACGCAAGGAAGAACATATGAATTGATAATTTCAAAGCACGTATCATTATGTCCATAGCGTTTCCCACATTTCCATTCCTGACCGCCGCATTTGCCCAAAATTGTTACATTCATATATTTTTTCAATTGATCAACATACTCTCTTCTCTTTGAATGTGTATAGCAATGTGATGCAACAATGAGTGACATATTTGTTTTTTTTTCGGGCAAGTTGTTTATAATCACGTTTCACCACATTGTAGCGTTTTATTATTTCCCCATACGGTAGGTGTATATCAGTATTATATTGATTGTATATCATTGTCCAATTGAATAAGTATTTACTGTTGTATTTCAAACTGTCATCAATTCGGTATCGCAGTGGTGGTTCGATTTCGGCAAAAATCCAAACCTGACCCATTGGCCTGTCAAAATTCAGTTTCTTGGGTGTTGGTTTAAAAATTCCGTTAAATATTACAACGTCGCTTTTGTAAGCACTCTTGCTATCATAAGTTATCTCACAATTATTCCATTCACATGGTTTAAAATCATATATTAATGCATACTTCCTAAACTCCTTGATAAAGTTCGGCGTATTGTAATATGTTATTAGAAATCTTTCGAGGGGAAGAAGGTTGTTGTGATTTAGTTGAGTAGTTTACACTTCAAATCTGCAAATAAACAAATATAAAGGACATGTATATGATATAAACAACAAATTATAAAACAAACCAATTAAGGCGTGTGTGAGGGGGTGCGTGCGTGCGTGCGTTTGTGTGCGTTAGACTTATTTCTTCGAAATTAGCATTTAAACCAATTTATTCTTTAAATTTTCAAGGAACTTAAATTCCATGAACGGCTTTTAAGTATGTATATGACATAAATATATAGATTTACTGGCATTAAACTGAAAACAATGTACCTTCGTATAAAGAAGCAGCCCTTTCTCATCTTTGACACCGTGTAACATGTTGTAATCTTGATATACTTTTATGATGATTACCAAAGCCAAAACAATCACTGAAAAAAATAAACTTCCTATGCTTGCTATGTTAAGTAGATTATAAACGTCTTGTAAAAAAATGAGAGACAATCATTTTTAAATGAAACATTTACATTTGACTTTTGAGTATAAAAGAACTGGCGATTAAAATAAATGTGAATAATACCTAATAATATTCTATATTCAACAACATCCAAATTAACATCATAGTGTTGTTTTTTTTTTTTGAAAACTGCAAAATGAAAATTATTAATATAAAACTCGATAAGATTCTCCCAAAAATTGCTATCGCTGACGAGTTATTTGTTTTCATTATCTATTTATATTAAACAATAACGTATTTAAAGTAGAACATACATTTTTCTTTAATCAATTAAATTCATTTGCAACTATTTTCTTTTAACAAAAAAGCAAAAAAAAAAAAAAAACACAAAAAACAGAAACAAATAAAACAAAGATTAACTTCACTTTGCGTTAAACCCTAATACAATAACCCACAATTGGTGAGTATATACAAATCGAATTATTTATTCCCCTAGCACTATTCGATTACAAACATCTTTTATTTTCTTAAAGTTATGATTGCAATGTTTTGTTTCTTTTGCTTTATTTCAGCTCAATTAACCAATGGTTTAAATCACTGACATTAAATGTGGTTTATTTTGCTTACAAATCTATTATAAGTTTGCATTTCAGTATACATTTAGTACTCCTTGAATCTCATTTCTCTTTAAAAAACATGTAAACGCGATCGGCTTCCACTGACAATATTAATAACCTTTTATTAACGCGTGGTCAAACATCAGTTTAAACAAGATTATCGTATTATGTGTTATGTGTAAAACTTAAGAATGAATTGGGTCAAACATTTATGTTATGTGTTTTAAACCATACATGTGCATGTTATTTTAATACATCTGAACACTTGGTACATTTTATATAATAATGATCGAAAGGATTGTCAAGATTAGCTAGGTCCAATTAGATCGCTAGTCTATTAAGGGTTTTTATTTGATGTTGGCCGTTTTATCTGTCTATTTATATTATAGGTAAACATCGGTTCCAAACGAAAAGAGTGTATTAATGAGTGTGTTTCAAACTACCTAAGACTATACACTATTTGTTTGGTTGTATGATTGGGTTTAACGTCAAACCGGCACAGTATATGTAATATGACAGCGTTGTTAGCTTTTATTGGTTGAGGAAGACATCAGGTGCATTTGTGTGCATTATTTATTACACAAACGGGCACCTGAATAGTACCACCGACGTTCCGCAAGCTAACTGGATAGCTTCTTTACATGAAATTATCAAAAGTCTCAGTCGGAATTCGAGCACACAGCGCTTAGGGGGAAGTGATTTGACCACGCACGTCACAAGACTATACACTATTTTATAAATTAAGAATACATGCATATAATTGACATTAAATACTTACAGTTAAATTAAATTTTATATCAATTATAAAACATATGTATCAAAGTATTTGATCTTATTAGTTAAATCATTGATTTTTATTTTTAAAAGTTGTAGGTAATCAATCAAATAGTCACTTTTTAATAACAATGAACATTCCCCACATGCGCTAAAGCGATATTATGAGCGGTGACGTAATTCAAGCGGTGCAGTATCCGAACAGTTTATGTAAAACACTTATTGACATTACCAAATTCAAGATTTACCATGATCTGAAAACAAAATGTATGCAAAACATTGAAAGCTATTCAAATTCAAGAAAAGGATGACGAATTGTTAAACTTCAGTTTCCTGTATTGAAATAGATTAATGGGCATACGTATTAAGGTATCTGCCCTTGAAATAACCCCAAATAAGTAAACAAAAATGATTGAAGGACAGATAACACAGAAGTGAGGACGAAGACCCCCAAATTAGTTCCGCTTAAAATGTTTCTGTTACCATATCCTTATCAGAAAACTAAGATTAGTTATAGAAGCTTAATGATAGTATACAATGTTCGGAAGGAAATGTAAATAAAATATATGAAACTTTTGAACAGACAATTCAACAATTTGTTGACAAAAAATATTCCTAAAAAACTGATGCATAGAGACCTTAGAAGAGCAATATTAAACAAAAGCATGTATTACATTTAATATTTAAAATTTAAAAGTTCCAAAACATGACAACAATACAGAAAAGCTAGAAATCATGAAAATAAGATAAAGAAAACGTCAATAAACAATTATTTTAATGAACGTGTTTAGGAAAATGCAAATCATCAGAAGTATGACATACAATTAAACCAGATCTATCAAATAAATGTACTCTAGAACAGCAACAAATAATCCTTAATGTAAATTGTAATATAATATCATACGACTTCGAAGTTGCTGAATTTTTTAATAGATTTTATCACAGATGTAGTAGAATCTATAGGGAAATATTATAATAACAATATAGATATTCCTCAAAGTATTGCTCAAATCAATGGTAAAAATTATCAACAAGGTGCATTTAGATTTGAACAAACATCATAATGCATTATATCTAAACTGATAAATAATCTTAATGTATAATGGTGGCCTACCAAAAGCGGATAAAACTTCAGCCAAATTTATTTAACTAGGTAAACCATCATTAGTTGAACCGTTGACACATCTAATTAACATCTCAATTAAATTAAATGTATTCCTACTTAACTTAAACAAGCACAAGTCAAACCACTTTTTAAAAAAAAGACGCTATGACGAAATCTTACTATATACCAGTAAGTTTAATACTTATTCCATCTAAACTTTTTGAAAAAAGATACTATTTGAACAGCTCTCTGCTTTATTTAATGATATATTTGACGATTATTTATGTGCTTTTATGAAAGGCCTTGGCTGTCAAACTATTCTATTAAGACCGCTTGAGGACTGGTGACAGGCTATGGACAACAATGAATATGCGGCAGCAATTTTGATGGACTAATCTAAGGCATATGATTGTCTGCCACATGTAATTCTTTTAGATAAGTTAAAAGCATATGTCTTATCAGGTCCTGCCCCAGCCTAATGCAGTCTTATTTGTCAAACAGGAACAGGAAACAGCAAATAAAAATGTCAATTATTATAAGTTCATGGGCTAATATATCGAAATATGTCCCTCAAGGATCAATCCTGGGCCATCTTCTACTTCATATTTTCATAAATGACATATTTGTCCTAATAAAAAGATGAAATTTATATAACTATGCAGATGACAATACTCTTCTGTTGTACTATACATTTTGGTGAACTAATATGTACTTTAGAACAAGACAGTATCTATCTTATAAATTGGTTTCTTTTTAAAAAAGGCAAGCTAACCCTGATAGATTTCAAGCTATTGCTGTAGGGAGGAAACCATAATAATAATAATAATAATAATAACAATAATAATAATAATAACAATAATAATAATGGAAAAATAAACGATGGAAAAACTGCAGGAAAGAGCTCTAAGATTTGTCTATAATAATTTTAATTCTAAAATAAAAAGGATGAGGGATATAGCAATTGAAACTTTTCAGATCTTTCATGATATGTCCCAGAAATCGTCTGATTAAAATTTAAAATATTCAAATAGTTTGTAGATTCCTCAACTGCTGGTAAATCTTTCAGGTATGCTTCACCTGCTTTATGGAATTCCCTGAAAATGCTCAAATTTTGCTAAGTTTTAATAGTAAATCTCATACTGGAATGGTAAAATGTTTACTTCTTTAAATGTTTGGTTATATTTTATTGGAAGAAGGTTTCATTATTGTAAGTTTGTTTATCTTTGTATTGGTCATTGAATTGTAAACGGTTTTGTTTGGTTTTATTTATTTGTCGGATGTGCATATAGACTTATTTGTCGGTTGAATTTATTGTTCAGTCGGTTCTGAAGATTTCCCGCCAAACCCCTTTGACTGTCAGAGGATCTATTTAAAGATGGTGAATTTAAAGAAGCAAAAGGTGACAAAAGCTTCACGCATCTACCTCCGCCAACAACTGATTGAGAATGACAAAAGCGCTCAGAATGAAACTGTGCTAAACTCTAGATACCGTACTTTACGGTAAAAAAAAACAATACCATACCATGCCACTAAATTTCCGACCTGTCACACTAAATGATTTTGGGTAATGTAATATAATCATTTAAAGATCATTAATAGAAAAGATGTTGGTTTATTTGCGATTTTGTTTCTTTTATTTATCTTCCCAGCAAGACCTAAGCTAGCTCTTATATGAGTTCAACTATTGACTTAATACATGTAGTATAATACCCTCTGTCTCTGTTAATTTGTTTGATAACATTATAATATTTATGATAACCAAAAAAGAAAAACTGTTTTAGCATCATTTTATTTGTCTATTCATTAATTTTTTTAATTGTTTCATCGGTATATTATTGAACTTAAAGTAAAATGTGTTAATGTTTCTATATATTTTCTATATTCCTGTATGAAAACTCTCGAAAACGTCCTTAATATTGTAAAAAAGCAGATCACGTAAATGTTAAAGAGACGGTTCTATACACTTTAAGAATAACTAAAGGAGTAACAAGCACTGATTAAAGTAAACTAAAAGTGCATATGGATGCATTTTACCAAAGGAACAAAAAGGTAAAATATTTGCATCTACAAAATACCTTTCAAAAACACTGGAGCTTCGTTTTTACTTTCACCTTATCGTAAATTTCCACTTCATATAACATCATACTGTTTGTAACTTGCATTTTCTTACATCATACTTATAGTAATAAAAACACAAAACGCCCTTATATGTAAAGTTTTATTTTTTAGTTTATATATATTTTTTTCTTTTAAACGATATATTTAACCGAGTTTATGCCATATTGACCGCAGGCTATATTCTCTTTTGTAAAGTACTACACAATGATCATTCAATAACGGTCTTGTATTAAAGATAGTTTATGTTGAAAAATATAAAATGATTAGTAGTAAACTGAATAATAATTATAGAGTATTAAGAACTATGAGTTTGAAAATACGTAAAGACTATATATTAGTGAAAATTAAGTTAATGAATAGATTTACTGCAAATATTTTTAGAATTAGAAATTATGAATATGTTAAAAAAAATACAATTATATCATATTCTTGAAGAAAACTTATGGTTTTTAACAGTCATCAGTATTTTTATTTTCTCACAATCAATCGTGAAATTCATGATAACACTCATGCGCATAAAAACGATTTCTTTACAATGTAAACTTAGCCTGGTCATGGAAAAAGAACTAATGTACTATGGTGACTTAGCAGCTATGTTTGAAATACTGAACAAATATATGCGATTCTCGCTTTTTGATTACCATTCTTTAACGTTAATTAAAAATATACTCTTAAATTTCTTAAATTTTGTTATGATCATAGAGAATTTTCGTTTACATTTATTTAGTTATAAAATTCTCAATCTTGTTTACGACATAACCTTGTTATATCTTCATAGATATTTTTACGAGAGTATTGTTTATAAAATAGTATTGAGATTACATATATCAGTAAAATGCATGATTTATAAATTTGTACTGTATACATTAGTCAATCTTATATTGTACACACGTTTATTTGGGATACACATGTATAACAGATGTAATCTGTATAACTGTGGTTGTAAATGTAATAAACTATTGTTGATATTTCATACGTTAGACGGGGGTAATTTCCATAAACTGACGTTGAGTTATTTCCATAAACTGGCATTGAGATTAAATAGGACAGTCAAGTGTTATCTCCATAAACTGTCGTTGAGATCACATAGGGTAATCAGAGGTTATTTTCATAAACTGGTGTTGAGATCATATTTTTTAATCTGGGGTTATTTTCATAAACTGGCGTCGGTATTACATATGTTAATCAGAGGTTATTTTCATATAATTGAGCTAAGATCATATATGTTAATCAGAAGCAATTTTCATAAACTGATACACATGTTAGTCAGGTGTTCTTTTCATAAAATGGTGTCGAAATTGCATAGGCCAGTCAGGGTCTATTTTTATAAAACGTCAGTCAGGCGCTGTTTTCATGAACTGTTGTCGATATTAAATATGCTAGTCAGATATGATTTATATATATTTGTGTTGATATTATATATGTTAATTAGGTGTTGTTTTTATAAGTTAAAGTTAATACTGATTATGTCAGTCAAAGGTTTGTTTTGTAAATCCATACAAAATAAGTCGGAGTTGAAAGATTACATTTTATTTTCTTTGCAATTCAATGGTATTTTTAGTAAAGTTATGTTGAAATTAAATGTGCCAATTACATGTTTTTTTCATAACTTTCTGTTGAGTAGTCTTTTTCTTGTCATCGTTAAATATCATTACAATCTAAACTCACTTCCATGTATAGTTACTATGTCAACTCAAACGAAATACATTTGTACTTGTATCATTAATACATTAGGATCTCGATTAGTATATACAGATTTTGGTCCGAATGATATGCTATTATTATAGAGCTGTATTAAAGAATTTTGTTGAGGGCATAATATCTCTACACTTTAAAACCTACTTTTGTACAAAGTTGCGCTTATCAAGGTGTATCGAGAATATCTGCGTTAGTCAAATGTAATTCTTATACTTCTTTACTTTTCGTTTTCGTAGTTAAAGGGTTATTTTTTACATTCCAGATACGTTCTTTTTTACAGTTATTAAATGCACTTGCAATTTTTGTTCAAGCAATAATATTCTCTGTAAGAACTAATTCCATATGAGTAATTATATTCAATTCTTATCACTTAATTGTCAAGGAATTAGACAGTTTGAAAAACGGGCAAGATTAAAACAATATATTCTGTCACAAAAATGCCAGATTCTGCTATTATCAGAAACGCATATAACGGTAGACATTGAAAACTTAATTGCAAAAGAATTTAATGAATGGCAAATATTTCACTCATTTGGCTCAAGTAACAGTAGAGGATGCTCTATCTTTATTAATAAATCTATACATTTTGATATTATTGACACTCTTAAAGATACGTATGGGCGCTATTTACTTCTAAATATAACCCTAGACAACAATGTTTACACTATTCTTAACATTTATGCCCATAATGAATTATCAAAAAGAAACATTTTTTTCCATAATTTGTCGAAAATATTAAATGAAAATGCTCAGGGATATATAATTGTCGGCGGAGACATGAACGACATACTACAATCATCCGATAGATTTAATGTAAACAACAATATAAAAATTAATCCCGGGAAAGGTTTTGCACATTTTATTAAATCTAATAATCTGATAGATGTTTGGAAATTTTTTAATGAAAACAAAACACAGTTTACCTGGCGAAGGAAAAATGGTACAGAAAAAAGTAGAATAGACTTCTGGTTAGTTGAAGAAAATGCAGTTCCGTTAGTAGTAAAATCCGATATAAGACCCGCTTGTATTAAATACACAGATCATCAAGCAATATTTTTAAAATTACAACAACCATCAAAACGCGGAAATGGTTACTGGAAGATGAACATTTCCTATCTTAAAGAGAGTGAATATAAATTATTGATAGAAGATACAATAAAACAATGCGAGCTTGCTTACAGAAACACAGTATCAAAAACAGACTTTTGGGAATTATGTAAATTAGAAATTAAAAATGCTTCGATTACATATTCAAAACGGCGAGCAAAAGAAAGAAAAGAATATATTATAGAACTTGAAACTAAACTTAAAATATTACAAAACAATAGTATATTAGAATCCGAGCAAATTGAAAAATTAGAAAAAGAAATCCAAGACTATATGAAACAAAGGCGAAAGGCGCACAAATAAGATCTCGAATAAATTTATTGAAAATGGAGAAAAAAAAACACGAAATTTTTTTGAATCTGGAAAGGTCGAGACAAACGCGAAAAACGATTAACTCACTTAAAATAAATGGAGATGTACTTTCCGATGAAACGAAAATTTTAAAAGAAACAGTAAATTATTACAGAACACTTTACACTTCTAGTAAAATTCCAACAGATCATATAAAAACATACCTTAACACTATTCAGTATGAAAACAAATTATCCGATGATGAAGCGAGTAAATGCGAAGGCTATTTAAATTTGAATGAAATAAAAACTGCTGTTAATGGACTTAAGCCAAATAAATCACCAGGAATTGATGGCATTCCTGCAGAATTCTATCAAGAATTTTTCTATTGTGTAGGCTCACATCTTACAGAGTGTCTAAATGAATGTTCTGATAAAAAACTATTATCTCATTCACAAAAAAATAGTTGTCTATCTTTAGTTTATAAAAAAGGGGACCCATTATTATTAGAAAACTATCGACCAATCTCATTATTATGTGTTGATGTAAAAATTGCAACTCGTGCTCTTGCCAATAGATTGCAAACTGTAATTCATAAGATAGTAAGCTTAGACCAACAAGGTTATATTAAAAACAGATTTATCGGATATAACATACGTTTAATACAAGACATAATAGATTATTCAGAAAAACTTCAAATAGATGGTTCGATAATGTTTCTAGATTTTCGTAAGGCCTTTGATACTCTAGAATGGAATTTTTTAATTAATGTACTTAAACAATTTGGTTTTAAATCGAACTTTATAAACTGGGTCGAAACATTTTATAATGATATTAAATCATGTATTTTTAACAATGGACATAAATCAGAGATATTTAACTTAAATCGAGGTATTAAACAGGGATGTCCATAAACTGCTCTTTTATTTATATTAGCTGCTGAAATTATGGCCATTGAAATAAGAAACTCAAACAGTATAGAAGGGATAAAAATCGAAAATAATAATAAAAAAATTAAAATAGCACAGCTTGCTGATGACACTACTCTTTTTCTGAAATCTGAACAAGACATTCTGAATGCAATAAATCTGGTAGAGCGCTTTGGCAAATACTCGGGGTTACAACTCAATAGCAAAAAAACTGAAGCAATGTGGATAGGAAGAAGTAAATCACGAACTGATAAAGTAGGAAATATAACATGGCCGAATAAACCAATTAAAGCACTAGGAGTCTATTTTGGCATACAATACGAAGAGTGTTCTAAACTCAATTGGCAGTCAAAACTAACTGAATGTCAAAGTCTAATAAAAAACTGGTTAAAACGTAAGTTAACGATGTATGGAAAAGTTCAAATTATAAAATCGTTATTGATACCAAAATTTACTTATTTGTTTCATTCTTTAGTTGTGCCAGAACTAGTTTTGGGAACTTGACTGTAGTGTCCCCCAGGGAAGCTGTTTGGGCCCTTGGCTCTACTTGACGTACGCAGGAACTATCTTTGACATTGTACCTCCCTCCATTTCCGTGCACGGATTTGCCGACGACCACGTTGCGAATAAACGTTTTAAACCATCACCTACCGCAGAAGCAAGTGCAATTCGGGACCTCCAGGACTGTGCAGTGCATATAAATGAGTGGATGAACAGCAACAAGTTAAAAATGAACAATTCAAAGACAGAGTTTATTCTTTTCGGAAGTCGTCCACAGCTGAATAAGTGTAACACCAAAGAAATCAATATATGTGGTAATGTTATTGAATCACAACATTGTATATACGGTATCTTGGTGCTTTTTTGGATGAGTCTCTAAATTTCAAAGATCACATTAAAAGAAAGTGTAGAACTGCTATGTTAAACTATTTCAAGATCAAGAGCATTCGAAAGTATCTGACAAAGGAAGCCGCTGAAACACTTGTTTTATCTTTAGTAATATCCCATTTAGATTATTGCAACATCATTCTGTACGGCATATCTCAAAATGAATTAGCCAAACTTCAACGTATTCAAAATATGTGTGCCAAACTGGTGTTAGGTCGTTCCAAGTATGATAGTTCTAAACAGGCATTATTCGATCTGCACTGGCTTCCGATTAAAGCACGAATCAGTTTCAAGATACTGACATACATGTATAACTGTTCGGTAGGAAACGCACCATCATATTTAATAGAGCTTTTGTCTCATCAAGTGTCAAAACGAACCTTAAGATCATCTGAATCCTCAGTTGGTTGTTATGTTGTTCCTTTTAATAAGAAGAGGACTTTTTCTGACAGAGCTTTTAGCACGATAGGACCAAAATTGTGGAATGAACTACCTATTAATATGAGAAAATGTGAATCTGTTGAAATTTTCAAAAGACAACTGAAATCATTTTACTTCAAGGACTTTTTTGCACTTTTTTAAGTGACGCTGAAGGCATTGTCTGTTCCTAATTGTTTTGTGCATGTTTGTATATTTCTAGTGTTTTTATTATTTTCATTGTATAATAATATAATAAAGTCTAGCCCATGTGTTATCATGTGCAGGGGTGCAGGGGTGTAGATTGTTACATGTTGGTGGGGATTGACCCAATCACTGTGACCGTCGCACTGCTGGGAGTATTGTGTATGGTAGCACTGGGAGTAGCACATATAAGGTATATAGCTGTACAACGCCATTGAATATGTATTTTATATGTAGAAATAGGCGTTAAATCAAGTTTTCAAGTTTCAAGTTTCAAGTTTCCAGAAAGTATCGTGAAAGAAATCAATACAATGATATTCAAATTTTTATGGGACAATAAACAAGAAAAAGTAAAACGTGCAACTTTAATAGGCAATAAATTACAAGGAGGAATAGATATGCTAGACTTAGACTCATATATAACTTCTTTAAAACTTAAATGGGTAAAAGCTTTAACTGATGAATCAGAAGCAAACTGGAAATTAATTCCGAAACGCCTACTGAAAGATTTTGGTGACAATCTTTTAATATTTTATTGTAATACAGACACTATTAAAAGTCTCAATTGTAGTAATGTGACTGAATTTTATCAAGAACTTATTTAAATATGGATAAAAACTCGCGATTTACATAAGGAAAATCAAAATTTGACATTTGAACAAATAAGAAAACAAATAATCTGGGGCAATAGATTTATTAAAATTAAAAACCAATGTTTGTTTTTTAAAACATGGATTAAATCGAATATATATTTTTTAAATGGTTTACTTAATGATCAGGGTGAAGTAGATCAAAATGTTATCTTAAATAAGCTAGTAGATAAACGCAACTGCGTCGTTGAATTAAACTTGCTCTTTAAAGCTATACCTCTAGCCTGGAAACAAACTATGAAAACGTTTCACTCTTCGCAAACAAAAATAAAAACAGAAAAACGTCTTAAGATAAATAACAAACCTTTTGAATTGATGGATTCAAAAACAATATATCAAATATTAGTAAACAAAGTATTCATTAAACCCGCTACACATTCGTATTGGTCAAATAAATATGAGACAAAACTAAACTGGAATGATATATATAAATTCATTACAAGACTTCCTGATAATCGGTATAAACAATTCAAATTTAGAGTAATAAACATGATCTTTACAAGCAAAGAAACGCGCTATAAATGGAAAATGGTCTCATCTCCACTCTGTAATAAATGTAATAAAATAATTATCAACATCTTTTTATCGATTGTATGGCAGTAAATGTATTTTGGGAGAAAATTTTATATATATTTCAAGAGTGCGGAATTCAAAGAAATATACGTAGACTAGACATCCTTATTTTCGGTTATAAAATATCTCAAGAAGAATACTTTTACATAAATGTTATACTCACCATTGTAGGTTTTAGTATTTTTAAAGCTTACTTTTGTAGTAATAATTGGTCAAATGAATTTAACATTTTAAAACTGTTTAAAACAGAATTTGAAATACTTTATCAATACTTTAAATACAAGAAGACAAAAGTTAATTTTTTTGACAAAATACTACAAATTTTAAAAGATATATACTAACCTCTAGATAGTATGTTTATGTACGTTGTAACTCTAATACATATGAATATCTCAAATTGAATTTGTTAAATTATGTCATTGTATATATGTATAATTATGTATAATATCTGTGAATAAAAAAAAAAACAAAAACAAAAACGGTCTATTCATAATCGATGTAATTTTATCACCTTTCTAGCGACTGTGTTTCTATTCAATTTTGATACTATACAGTACACACGTATTGAGATTTTGTGCTCGATTGTGTGCACATTATACATGTAATACACCCCTGATGAAGGCATAATACGCCGAAAGTACTTGGGTATTTATACTTTAGCACTGTATGAACGTTTATTTCCTATAAATTTATATATATATATATATATATATATATATATATATATGGATTTATATTCAATCAACACATTGAAAAACACATTTTCCTTTACTAATTAGTTTCATGCGCAAAACGCAATCTTCAGAAGTGTAAATGGTAGTTCTCAATAAAGGGACGTAACTATGAAGTGTAAATGGTGGTTTCTCAATAAAGGGGCGTAACTATATTAATACTGTTCATTTTTTAAAGTTGCTTAATAGATATTTCCTGGAATGTCTGCAGGTTGTTACAAGTTCGTTTCTTTTGTTAAGTTTAGCGTTTTCTTGTTTGCAGATAATGTAGAATTTCTCCACGTCTATACTAGTTACGTCCCTTTATTGAGAACTACCATTTACACTTCTGAAGATTGCGTTTTGCGCATGAAACTAATTAGTAAAGGAAAATGTGTTTTTCAATGTGTTGATTGAATATAAATCCATACATACAGCTCTGGTATACCATCGAGCACTCTGTCTAGGGTTTGTACTGACTTTTAGTGTTATTGGATTTATATATATATATATATATATATTAAATGTCACTAAACATGAACACCTCAGGGCAGTAAATATAGAGTTGCTTGGGAACAAATGTTTATTATTAAGTGAGCTTTCTCTTAACAATGTATTTATCTAAATTTAAAATGTGTATATTAAATCTAGACATAACATTGTAACAAGGTGTATTTTTCGGGTAATCTGTGTTTTGAGATGTTCCCCAGCTTTCCTGTGTTTTTATCCATATTGTTTATGTAAGAGTGCTTTCCCCTTGACTTTGGCGGGAATTTGTACGTATCACGTGAATCTCGTTTTCATTTCGTTCAGTGCGTTGGTTGGTAGCCATTGAGAGAGGAAGGTCTCTCTGTTCAGAAGTTATGATGTTTATTACACTTTAACATGTTTCTTTTTGGTTGGAAACAGTTCATCTTTGTATAAGGTAACTATTGCAGTGGCTGAAGTAATTTATTAAAGAATTATTCTTTGTAATTTTGGCTAAGTAATGTACATGTTTCATTTCGAAGATAAATCCAAGACGGCTACTACTTTCAACTTTTAATCCTAATTATTCTATCTTTTACTTAGCTCAACTAATTTGCATGTATATAATAATTAATGCAGTGTTCTTCATTGTGGATGATGGCGTATATCTTATTTGTGTAAAAGGGCCAAAGATCCTACAGATCTGTAAGTTGATATTTTATTGTCTATGAGAGAAATGTTTTATATATATTAGGTACTTTGATGAATTATTGAATTCTAATAAATTTTGCATTATTACAACTAAATATAAGCACAGGGACCATTGTGTCATTGAGAAATGGACTGCTATAATGAAGAACTATGAACTTAGCTATGAACTATGTTATTGATATAATTGGAGATGTATAAATAGCTGTGGATTTGAACCACGAGTTAGTTTGGGTATTTTACCTACTCCAGGTAAAATGTATATTTATTATGAATGATATAAAAGAGAGATAACTCTTTATATGACTTATACGAATCTCCATCATTTGGTAAGGATTGTTACTATTTACTATTTCAGTGCCTACCTTGTTCACATGCTTATATGATTACGTAGACTGATGGTTGGTTTACAAGATGTACCGGTATACTTTGTGAATATGTCAGATGAACTGTTGTAAATAATGTAAACATTTGGTTTGTCAATAAACTACATATGATCGAACCTGAATTCAGTCCGCTTTACAGACAGAATCTAACAAAGACTACCAAATTAGTTGTGTTAATATGTCGGTTATCATGGAACCTTCAATGTGACACGTAAGTGTCATTCCATGAAAAGCAGTATATGGTCCCAAAATAAAAAAACATGTCTGTGCCCTAAACGAGAAAAACATTGGGCGCAACTAAATAAAATGGAATTTTAAATGGATTGGGGTTATGAACCCTGCATATTACAGATAATACATCAACAGACAAAAACAGACCACATATCCTAATGCTGATTTAACAGTTTTCAAGTGAGGAATACTGGAACAACCCAACAAGAAGAAAGCAAAAGAAAAAAAGAACTAAATTACCACAAGCACAACAATAATGTCGTACTGAACAATCTTTAAGGATCGGTCTTATTTTCTTTATTCTACATAGGCGATGATATTCTCTCAAACGGAACTTTTTTCACCCGGTTGATTTTTCATAGTGTTGAAAACAAAAGGGTTCTGATCAGAATTAGGAATTATTGCTATAGAGTAGGACGGTATTTTTGTATCAAAGCAACCACTGGATGTTAGTACATAATATCGCACAGCATGATATTTAACTATCAATATCAATATCAATGCAATCAACATGACATTATTTCGGTATTTAACAAAGATGATCACACTCATTGTTCATGCCTAATTCATAATTTTCTATTATGAAAATGTTGCCAGCATAAGTACAATATGAGTAACCTGTTTGCATATGGAATTATTCATAAGTTAATGGTATTTAATCGAAAATTATTTCAATAATTATATGTTTTTTTTCTGTTTTTCAGCCAAACTTGAATATTACATTAATGTCAGTCATTTCATAACACCATCTGAGTCTAATTCACGAGCTTCCGGCTGTATACCGAACTCGTTCCTCCTTATATCAAATATACACGTCGGTGTTCATAATGAATTTAATATCTATTGCGGCAATTCAAATACTATATACTTTTTATAGACCACCAGGTATGACACTGTGTAGACAATGCCGAATATTTTCAATAATGTTTTCCTTAGTTAATTTGTATTTTCTATTCTTTGGAACTACTATTAAGTTACCAAGATAATAAATATTAATATGAATTATTGATATTGTATCATGATTAATGTGTCTTGAAACAATCAATAATTAATACTTTTTGTGTACTTTTTCTTTAAATCTTCTTTTCTTTAGGGGATAATGTCTGTATGGAAATTTATGTTCAATTTTCTAGTGACTCATCTCAAAGGCGGGGCATGCTCGATTTTGTATGTATCTATAAAGTCAAACACATCAGATGAATAATATTACATTAGTGTGTATTTCCTGTGAAAATATAATCCAATGTTCGTATTTGACATCCAGAATTAAGATCATGTAGCATTCGTTACAGCAAATAATCACAATAATAAGACCGTCAAGGTCAAGTTCATTCAAAAACATTTACATATGTCACCATGGCCGAAGATGCATAAAAACGAAGTTCGGACAATTTGATAACTTTTTTGATATTTTAATAGAGATGTCAGTCAGAATAATTTAATATGCGTGTTCTTTTGTCCAAGTTTAATTTAAATCTGTAAATAAATAGCAATTATTTAATTAATCTAGGCAGTCAAAGGTTAAGTAATTTTACAGACATATTTTGTAATATTCGCTGAAGTATAAATCCAAATTGTAAACAAAAATAGCAAACATATATAATAGTTCAAGCTTATTGTATTGTTTGAACCACTTGTAAAATGTCATACATAAGTCAATGTCATATTTGAATTGCTTATCATGTCCTCTTTTCAGAAGTGAACATTTCTCAACGGATATATAAAGTCAAGAAATAATTCATAAAGTTGTGATCAATTAAAGCAAAATTCACAAATTTGACCTTCAGTTTCAAGGTAAGGTCAACGTTAAATGCAATACCTTATATGTACGTGTGACAGGTCGGAAATTTAGTGACATGGTATGGTATTGGTTTTTTACCGTATAGTACGGTATCTAAAGTTTAGCGCAGTTTCATTCGGAGCGCTTTTGTCATTCTCTATCAGTTGTTGGCGGAGGTAGATGCGTGAAGCTTTTGTCACCTTTTGCTTCTTTAAATTCATGGTTATATTTTGTTGGAAGAAGGTTTCAGTATTCATGCAGTTACAAACACCAGAATGGGGAGTGTGTGATGTATGTTTAAGTGGAAATACCAAGGATCCCATTGATCCTGGTGATATGTATATACTCCTGTATACACATGCATACTTTCTATGAGAGCGATGATTGATTAAATTGGAGAATTGTAAATATGAACTGTATGAGTGATTTGAATGTAAGAGTTATCCTGTAAGGAATAAAAGACTATCTGAACTCTGATGGAATTTATTGTCTTTATAATGAAAATATTATTAAGAACCAGGGTTACTTACGTAAAGGCTTGTTTTTAGGATTGTTGTTTCTAAGTATGTAGACAACACAATTCACCAATTACAAAGCAAAACAACAACTTATTATAGCTAAAAAGTTTGAAAATAAATATTCCAACATAACTGCCTCCGCAATAAGTTTGCAAATCCGGAATGTTCGCAATTTAACTACCCTTTTTAATATAGTACAAATACAAAAGCTTAAATCAAAAGGTCCTTTGGAAAGAAATAGACGATTATTGACCTTTTTTATAAAGATAGCACAATAATTCAACGCTGAGCTGACATTCAAAAGGTGCTCTTCCATTGGGTTGTGCGTGTCTCATTGGGGCTCTTGTGGGGCTAAAACCCGTATACATAATATGCGAGAAGTTTTTTTTGTTTGTATGTTTTTGGGTTTTACGTCACATCGACACAGTATAGGTCATATCGCGACGTTCCAGCTTTACTGGTGGAGGAAGACCTCATATGCCCTTCCGTGCATTTTTTCAGGCACGAACGGCCACCTGAGTTGAACCACCGACGTTCCGGTGGATAGCTTCCTCACATGAAAGAATCCAAAGTCCCGGTCGGGATTCGAACCCACAGCGGTGAGGGGCAAGTCGTTTGAAGTCAACGATCTTAACCACTTGGTCACGGACGCCCCATATACGACAAGTAATCCGTGGGAGGAAAAATATATTTGTTTTAAATATTTATACATGTAGTGTTTATTTCATAGTTAAATAAATACCGACCAAAAGAAAAAAAGGTATACAATCCTGCCCGAATATAATTGTGTGAGATATTTGATCGGATGACCAAACAAATAAATACATTTTAATTCAAGAATTCCTGTCAAAAATAGTTGTTAAGTTGTGCAAAGAAAAACATATTACGATCAAATAACTATATAAAAGTTACAGTATGAGACATGTTTGTCGGTCAATCGAAAGAAAAATGCTTATAAATCAGCACACTCCATTATATCAAAAAAACACGTTGCATCCATTGAAAATATAAAACAGTGATTTTTTTATTATTTTCACAAAAAATATGAACACGATTTTTTATCTTATTTTTTTGTTTTGTTCGGTTTATATCTCCATTGGATGTGTGTTTTTTTTTCGATAAACCGATACAATTGTCTTATACAGAAATTGTCAAATTAATTCTTTACCGTTATTTATTTTGTTCGACAACAAAACAAATATCTTACGCAGGATTTCTTCAACAACATTTATTATTGTTTTTTTATTGGATGTATCATTAAAAAATGTTTTGTATATCAATGTTATTTCAATCGACCGATACAATTGTGTTATACAGGAACTCTTATACATGATCTTTTATCGTATTTGTCATGAAACAGATTTTTATTGTAATTTTTTGTTCATTCAACTAAACAAATATCTAACACAGGAATTCTTGAACAGAATTTCTATGATTTTTTGTTCAGTTTTAATAATTAAATGTCTATTTTTGTATTTATTTTATGTTACATGTTTTTATGATCTAATGAAATATACTGTTGGGGAGCAGTTTTGGTTTCGATCGACATAAAAGTATCAGCTATACAGGATCTTAAAACAGACATGTCAATTTTCATATTTTCATTGTTTGTATTATGTCTTTTTGATTGATCTGATGAAATATGCTTTTGTAATGCAAAATTTCTTCGTTTGACAAAAATATACAGGGTTTTTTTATCATATATTTTTTTGTTCGAGCAGGTGAAGAAATATTTTGCACAGGAGTTATATTGAAAAAGATTTTCACCGTATTTGTTTTTAGTTCAGTCAACCAAACAAATATCTTACACAATCATTCTTGAAAATAATTATTATGATTCTCTTTTATTTATTCTTTTTTTTTGTGTCAAAAGAATAAAATGTTCCTTGTTTACTTTTCCAATATGTTACATATAAGAATTCTAACAGGATTTCTTATATTTTCTTCTTATTTAGCTGACAAACCATTGTTTTAGCTTGATATATGATTTGGGTACAAACACATATTTGTCCTAGTCAAGATTGAATGTAACATGATGTTTTTGTCTCATGATATGTGATTTTGTATAGACGTTTTGTTAGATTGACCGGAGAAAACGTATTATATAGGAGTTCGTATACAATATTTTAAATTTTTTATTGTTGTTTTTTTTTTTTTTTTTTTTTTTTTTTTTTTTTCCAAACAATCTACATTAACATAATTTCCATAGTCACGCATATTAAAAAATGTGCAACAATTGGTGCTTTTCTGTGAGTGTAACGTGTTGGTCTAGTTACATTAAACCAGAACCTATCACAGAAACGCTGAAATAAATAAACAAATAAATAAAAATAATTAATTAATTCACTTATTGATGAATTAATTAATAAATAAAAATAAGGTGTAAATAAATAAATAAAATTATCGGACTTTATTCATTTAAAAAAAGTCCGGAACCGAAAATTAAATTATAGAAAAACTATAGAAAAGTTTTGAAGTTTAACATTCCGATTGGATTTTTTAAACGAAACGAATTATCTCATTATGATAATCTCCCATTACGCTCTTCTGGGTATTTCCTGTCACTCTTATTTTTGCATATTTCTTCAAGTTCCTTAATTGGTAAGTTCCGCCAATGAGGGAATAGAATATTCCTTTAAATATGTTCCATTTATACATATTATTTCATTTTAACAATATATAATCAAAACATATACATGTATAAATATTAAGAAAAAAAAACAACAATGTTTTCATCCCACGGATTTTTTTCTCCAATTTCACGAAGCCGCACAGGAGCTCCAATGGGACAAGTTAAACAAGAGAAAATACAATAATCCAATAACAGGCCACACATTGAATGCGTGCCCAGCGTTAAGAATTTGTGTAATATTTCTATAAACGGCCAATAGTCGTCCATTTCTATCAAAAATATATGTTTGATTAACGTTTTTGAATTGAAACTATATCAAAAAGGGTAGTTGAGTTTGCGAAAATTCTGTATTTGCAAACTTATTTCGGAGGCTATAACGTCTAAGCGCAATGTCGATTAGATCCGAAGTAAAGTTTTAATATTTTCTGACACTTGATATTCTTTAAGGCTTTGTGTTTCTGTGTTCGAGATGAAGTTAATCCATTATGAATTGAAGGAAAGGTCAATGTAAAAGACGACAACATATACAATTTTCTATCAAATATGTTTGATATACTATCAAATTACCGAAGTGAAAAACTTATCTTACGGCAATATTATCATAATGTTGCAGCATGTTGCATTAAAAAGATTCACATTTCACTGTTGAGTATCGATTCTCGTTGTCGGTGTCGCATTGTCAGAAGAGACAAAGAAACAAAGAAAATAAAAATGTAGTTTCGCTTAATCGAGTGCTATGTGACAGTGTTGACTGTCGTGGACAGCGTACATACAAATGTCACCTGGCTTAGTGTCATCGAAACACTGGATACGCACATTTTGACAATGCAAAGTAATATTATGACATTGCGATACAACCCATTACAATGCAAACCAAATGATGACGTTTCCAAATCGACATTACCCGAACATTTAACAAACGAGGTAAACGGCATTAAAACCTACATGACGATGACACCATAGATAGCCATATACTAATCACCAATATCCTATGAGTTTCATTGTATCTGCTTTGTCAAATTCCGTAATCTCCGTATTTTTTTGGATGACAAAAAATAATCAAAGAAAGAAAAAAAAAAAAAATACAAAGATTGTCATCATGTATGATAATGAAAGAGGTCGTTTAGAAGAATATTCTCAAAAAAATGCATGGTAGGGTGTTAAATAACTTCTATGTCATATCCTAGGTATAAGTCATGGTAATATTTCGCATTTTGTTCATATTACATTTAATAGCTGCCGGTTTCTTTTTGCCGCGCCAGTTTTTGGCAAATTCAACCCCTATTTTTACGTGCTTTAAAAAAATGAAAACTATCTTAAATTGTCATATTTACTAAAAGGTTTAAAAGTTAATATGTTTTGTTTTTCTATCTTTAATACTTTTTTGTAAAAATGCATTGAAAGTTTGCATTTGCCATGGCAAAGTGTGTTTTGCCATGGCATTTCGGCATTTTGCCATGGCAAAAAATTTACCATAGCAAATTAGAATTGCCATGGCAAGATTTTTCTTACTTTTGCCATGGCAAATTTGCCATGGCAATTATTTTTAAAACATCACAAAACATTCTAAAACTTATCCTATGACATGTTATTGGTGCTATTGTTATTCCAATCTCTATTTTTTTTCATTTTGCCATGGCAATTTTTTGCCATAGAAATGCCATGGCAAATATCTACCATGGCAAATTTGCCATGGCAATTCCATGGCAATTACATAAAAGTTTGCCATGGCAAAATATTATCAATAAAAAAAAAAACATTTTTTTTTTAATTATTAAATTGCTATCCAAAGGAAAATATAGTCAATTTTTGTAAAATGTTTTAGTGCCATTAAAAAATGGTCTGTGGAATGTTTTAGTTTTCAATTTTATTCTGATGGTACTATATTTACCAGGATTGGCAGGAGTGTAAGAATTAAGTGGCCCATCATCAAATCATACAGAATCAATCCTGCGCGAAATTATCATTCTTTTAGGATAGTAACCTCAATTTAAGAAGGAAATGTTCTAGTTGAAGCGAAAATGGAAAAGTTACCGCCCCTTAAAGAGTACTCATCATTTGCATTAAATCAAGTCGTATTTTAAATTTGTATAAACTTTTACTGTAAAATATGATAAACAAGACCAACAAGGAAAGGAAGTATGTTTGCGGTGGTTCCCCCGTCATGTAATTTCGTTAATTCGTTATGCATATTGAAAATGTAAACAACGATTGATTAGGGCCGGGAAATATATTTGAATATTCGAAACACTACAGAATATTCGAACATTTAAAAACGAATAAGAACATAAAAGAGAATAAAAACAGAAGAAATGTTGTATTTTTTGTACTTTCAAATTTCAATCAAGATCGTAAATTAAACCCTTGACCTTTACTTGTCCCGGTGTTCATATGTTTGTATAACGCGTGACATCGACTGTCGCCAATTAACTGTGAAAAGTTGTGAGTATAGTTTATCAAAAGGGCACCCGTTTCACAGTTTGTAATTAACCTGTTAAAAGTATATAATGTAAAATTTTCCGATTTTAATTATCGTATTTTATTGTTTTCTGTGCTATAATATCTAGGGGGCGTGAGGGATGTTGCACTTATTTATTATCCCTCATGTATAGACTCAATCAAACCGAGTCTGTAATGTTCATGTAATTTTGTTGTGATTAATGCTTCCGGTGGATCACTTTGTTTCCAGATTTTTTTCGATCAATCAATAATTGTCTTCAATTGTGTAAAGAAAAATGAATTTGCACGTATTAATCGGCGCGTTATGAAGGCACGGAAAGTGTCATCCCTAAAGACCAAACACGTCAAACTTGAAAATATTGCAGGCTCGGTTTGATTAACCCTGTTTATGGACGGTAAGGTCAAGTGCAAACTACCGTCTACGCCCCCTTGTACCGTCTTAAGCAGAATTCAACATTTTAACATGGAATGGTGAAACTTTGAATTTAGAAACATCCGCAGATGTATTCAAAGGGCGGGAATCATGGAACCTTCAATGTGACACAATAGTGCCATTCCATGAAAGGCGGCGTTTTGTCCCCTAGTAATTATCAAAGGGCTGCAAGCTCTGTGATATTTTCTGATCTTTGCAATTACAATCGTACTGTATATCTGTATGTATTTTCCTGTATATCCTGACATCGCTAAAAATAGCATTTTAATTGATTAAAATCATATTCATCCGCGTGCATGTATTGACAATTCTATAAGCCAACGCTACTTTTAAACTTTGAATGCGTTGTACTTTGAATGCGTTGTAATTTGTTTGATACTTGTAACAAAAAAATATTTCTTTCTTTTACATCGCAAGTTTTAAGCTGTTTTGAAAACTACATTGTATATATATAAAACATGAGGACACAGAATCTAGTATAGCAATGTTTGTTTATCTCATCATATTTATTTACTGTCTTTTAGAAATAGTTCGGGCGTTTGGATTACCAAGTACCAAAAAATGCCCCATCGTATATATTGATAAAAATAAAATTAAAGGTTTATAGTACACGGAGCGTAAAATTGGTAGGTATTGGTAGTTGGATATTCGATTTAATGGATGTATAGCAAGATAGATGTACTCTTCAATATTGATTCATGTTCGTCATGCGAAAAACTGCTGACCAGTTAAACTACTGAAAATTGCTGACCTCTTATTTTAGATAATTATATAGATAAAATTATGACTGGATGTAAATTTCTAGTACCATCGCACTATCGTATTGTCGCCATTGCATTATCGCACTGTCGGCATCGCATTATCGGCATCACACTATCGCATTATTGCACTGTCGGCATAGCATTGTCGCCATCGCACTGTTGTATTGTCGTCCTTGTTCTATCGCACTGTCTTATTGTTGCCCTCTGTATTATAAAGTATAACTACGATGGCCCTCACGGTATTCCATAGTAATATGCATTTGTCACAGTCTGTACGTTTTTACCACTTCATCAACGTTTTCTTCGGAAACACACAAGCATCTGTCGCTGTACGTAGTACAAAGTCGATAGCATCAAGGTTTATAACACGAACTGTAACAGTATTAGACGACATTAGAAAAATAGTATTTTACTATTAAATAGTTGAAACATATTGAAATATAATGAAAACAACATGAAATTTATCTGACTGAAAACAAAATCTCTGGAATTTAACAATAATTCTGGATCATTTCGTCTAACCTGAAATGTATTGTTATTAATTAAGCGATTTTTTGAGTGATTTACACAATGTTTTCAATGTTATTCGGTGTTTGGGAAAAATACTCTGCATAAATTTTGGAAACTAAATTTATGATGGATGTACAAATTTAAAAAAAAACACCATGGTAGGAAGTAGCTGGTGTCTTTTAATGTTTGTTTAAATTCTATGATAGCTTGATAGCTGTTATATATAATCAAGGATGCTAAAGTAAAAAGAGTTGCCTCCCTAAATGTGCTTTGGTAGAATGTACGTTAAATAAATGTATCCCGACGGTGTCAGATTTCTCGATTTGCTTGTGGACTCTGGGGGGGGGGGCATCTTCCACCTTGCCATTTTTTAGATGGGGGGGTGTCCGGGGAACTTTTGTCCGTATCCTATTAAGAAATAGTGCACAGCGCAAGGGGAGTAATAGCGAGGAAAGAAATAATATTGTTTCTTAACAACAATTCTCGCTTAATACATGTAGTAAAGCATATTGAAAATATTAGCAGGCAACTTGTAAATCGTGCGTTTTGTAAAAATCTTCCTCGCTGTTATACAGCTTTAAAGTTTAGAGGTCGTATAAAAACAAAACTGTGGCGTCTGAAGCGGTCACAAAAATTAGTTGTCGAACCGCTGATATTTATTAAATAAATGCGTACACTGAAATAAAGAAAGAACGCATCTATGTAACTTAAAGGTAAGTTGACTAGAATTCAATTGGATAAAATCGCTCCATGTGTTGTATACGTTACAAAGTCCAGGATCGTCAAAAACCGCAAATAGCCGAACAGATTGTCGCGTATTACTACTCTTTGTAGTAGCTATACACACACCGCATGGTGGCCGTGGGTCTTATCTTATCGATAATCGATCATTGTTGCGTTGTGCATTGGTCATATGATTTAAATAATGACAGTGACAGAGACTTATATAGACTCATATTGCATCAATTTATTTAAATTAATTATTACAAAACATCCTCGAACTGTTACGCAAAATCTAAAAAAAATGTAAAATCACATTTATTTTGGTTTAAAATTTATTGGTATTGTGTGTGAACAGTTCCATCAAAAAACGTTTACATAAATATTTTACATAAACGGTGGAGAGCACCGATTCGATGGATTTTAGTTTATAAGGTCATATTAAAAACTACTATTTGAATTGTCACTGATGAGGCGGTAAATCGAACCTGTAAAAACTTTGAATTATTGAATACGACTTGACCACGGATTTGCTCCTAGACTTACTATATTATTTCAATTTTAGAATAAATGCATGCGAAATCCGCTTAATTATAAACCTTTCAGTATTAGTACTTTTGTAAGATGTTAATCAAGATAAATGCGAACTGATCTACATATCCCATACATTTTAATATTTTGAGTGTTATTTAAAACTTCAGAGCGTGTTTTTCCCCTATTAATAATGTATCTCTGGCCACTATCATAGAAAAACGGACAGATATATCTAGGAATGCATTCATTTATCTTAATAAATATATGTTTCCTTACAATATAATTTATTTTTCATTAAGATAATTTTATGAATAAATCTACACATAATAATTAAAAATCATGACAAACACCGATTTTAGTATATTGTCCGAATAATCCCTTAATTTCTGCACTGTAGCACAGAACAGCGGACAGATATATTTATGATCGAATTTATTTATTTTAAAGAATGCATGTGTCCCTACAATATGGTATATATTTCTAAAAGATATCTTAACAAATAAAGTCAGACTTTTATCTGAATTGGCCAACTTTTCTGAAACGTACGTATGTAACTGTCATTATTATAGCAGACAAACGGACAAAGTTATTTCAGTCTAGATTTCTGATTCTGAAATATACAGTCTTCCCTAAATATAGTAAATATCTTAATGTAAAGAAACATGGTAACTAACGTCCTGCGTAAGAAAAGCACTGTTTTTATATGTCCCTACAATACGGTATATGTTTTATGAAGATATCTTAGTAAATAATGGCAAACTTGATATTCAAAAATATGAAATACACCGATTTTATATACATTGTCCTTCTTTTCTGGAGGTGGCTATTATAGCAGATAAACTGACAGAATTGTATAAAGATGCATGTCTGTACCTTGACATATACATTCGTCTCTACAATATATTGAATAACTTATACATGCTTTTGTATATAACGTCCTGCGTAAGAATGAAACATTATGAAAAGCGCGCGCTTTTGCCAATAATTATTAATGTAATTCTGGACACTAGCATGGATAAACGGACATATATATCTAATAATACATTTATTTATCTTAAAGTAGACATGTGTTCATACCATATGGTATATGTTTCATAAGGATATCTTAACAAATAAAGTCAAACTTGATAATTGAAAATTAGGAAAAAATGGATTTTATTTGAATTGTGCGACACACCTGTAACTTTTATCTAGTATAACAGACAATAGGACAGAGCAATCTATAAATGCATTTATTTATCTTGAAGTATACATTCGCCCCTACAATATAGTGAATACTTATAGAAATAGTTTACATTAAAAGTAATAAATGAAGCCCGTGAAAAACACAGTTTTCATACGCCGCGTATCAGTTATATATGTGTAGAAACTAATACGGACAAACGAAGAAGAAATAGCTTTGAATGCATTTTAAATATATATTTCTCTACAATATGAGATATCTTCAGAACTGTTGCTGTCGTATAGCTGGTTGCACAGGCTAATTAGTCATACATGCTATATTCAAAAAGAATGACAAGTTAACATGTATATACATATATTAAGGTTTTTATTTCATAATGTGCACTATGGAACATGACTTTGATTTATGAATATTATGGTACAGGATACATGCGGACTGAGCTTATGTCAAAATGATTAATATATGTAACTCTAAAACGCGTGTATTTATATACATTATAAAATGTCCTTATGACAGGTTGTCATTATATATACTATTCTCAAATGTCCAGTTAGGAGTTCGGCTTTGGTATTCCACTCGTACACTTGTGTGTTTGTATTTGTATATTAAAAGTATGTAACATCCGTGAGTTCTTCCTCCGTTATACGACAACGGTTGATTTGGCGCCTAAGACCAGCGATGTCGAAGCGACGATTTTGGACAGCGGGACACAACGAAGTAACTGAAACAGAAAATTAAAGGTGAGTGATCGTTTATATACCTGTAATTTGCTAATTTGAAAAATGGGGAAAAAAT
>NW_026861195.1:0-43611 GCF_026571515.1 Ruditapes philippinarum | reverse complement strand
TTTTTGGTTTTTATCTGTTCCCACGTGGATACGAGATGAGGACAATAAGCATTTTTGAAAGCCTTGCTATAACTGTTAAGGAATGCTTGATAATAAATACTATCATAAAGATATCTAACTAAATCATTGGAGTCAGTCAGGTAAAAAATAATTAAAAAGGTACCAGTCTTCATTTCTAGAAAATCAAAAAAAATAGCCTGAGTTCAAAAATTTCATTGAATCTATGGCGTAATATCCCTGTGAAAATTGATCTCAGCAATTAAAGCAAATGGTCATTTGTCCCTCACGGCCTATTCAGAAATCATGCGGGACAAATAGTCGATCACGTGCTAAGCAATTGGGAAGTACTGGACAGTTACCCAGGAAAGCAGGTTTGATGGATTGATGGCCAAGATATGACCAAAAACATCTGTTAAAATTGACTTTAAAAAAACAAACAAACAAAGAGACTAAAAGTTATATCATTAGCAATAGTACTAATAAAAGCCTGTATCATTAGAAAATGCACATTCAAAATTTCATTTGGCTAAGGCTAAAGAAAAGT
Organism: Ruditapes philippinarum; assembly: GCF_026571515.1. NCBI lineage: Eukaryota > Metazoa > Mollusca > Bivalvia > Venerida > Veneridae > Ruditapes > Ruditapes philippinarum. The sequence goes on along the minus strand of NW_026861195.1, from coordinate 43,067 downwards.
CTACCACAGCCAAGCTATGAAAGAAACTCTTTTTATTACTTTAATTTAATAACTGATATATATCTGAATTTGAGCTGACAAACATAATCTATTTGAGCAAGTTTCCCTAAAATCAAGTAAAATTGTGAATCTTGTTAAATTTTATTTAATATTTCTTTCAAACTAATGATTATTAAGGGTAGATTAGAAATTAGTATTTTCTCAGATGTCCTTGAAGTATTTATGACCACACGTACCCAAGTCCTGTGCTTGTCTCAAATTCCCCACCAGTCCCTGGTGATGTGTGCACAAATAGCAAAAGACTGATATATAAATTGAAAGTTTCATATGTCATCAGTAGCTAAGGAAATTATATATATCTTTTTATCATTATGGATTTTTATGCTCCCCGAAAAAATTTCGGGGGAGCATATAGTCGCCGCCTTGTCCGTCCGTCTGGCTTTCCGTCCGTCCGTCCCCTTTTCTTGTCCGGGACATAACTTTGAAACAACAAGAGGTATCAACATGAAACTTTGTAGGTAGATAGATCTCATTGAGTAGGTGTGCAGTGCACAAGAACCATAACTCTGCCTTGCCTATTTTTTGAATTATTTCCCTTTGTTTATTTTTACACTTTGAACTTTGTCCGGGACATAACTCTAAAAGTATAAGAGGTATCAACATGAAACTTTGTAAGTAGATAGCTCTCATTGAGTAGGTGTGCAGTGCACGAGAACCGTAACTCTGCCTTGCCTATTTTTTGAATTATCCCCCTTTGTTTATTTTACACTTTGAACTTTGTCCAGGACATAACTCTAAAACTATAAGTGGTATCAACATGAAATTTTGTAGGTAGATAGATTTCATTGAGTAGGTGTGCAGTGCACAAGAACCGTAACTCTGCCTTGCCCATTTTTTGAATTATTCCCCTTTGTTTATTTTTACACTTTGAACTTTGTCCGGGACATAACTCTAAAACTATAAGAGGTATCAACATGAAACTTTGTAGGTAGATAGATCTCATTGAGTAGGTGTGCAGTGCACAAGAACCGTAACTCTGCCTTGCCTATTTTTTGAATTATCCCCCTTTGTTTATTTTACACTTTGAACTTTGTCCGGGACATAACTCTAAAAGTATAAGAGGTATCAACATGAAACTTTGTAGATAGATAGATCTCATTGAGTAGATGTGCAGTGCACAAAAACCGTAACTCTGCATTGCCTAATTTTTGAATTATCTCCCTTTGTTTATTTTACCCTTTTAACTTTGTCTGGGACATAACTCTAAAACTATAAGTGGTATCAACATGAAATTTTGTAGGTAGATAGATCTCATTGAGTAGGTGTGCAGTGCACAAGAACCGTAACTCTGCCTTGCCTAATTTTTGAATTATTCCCCTTTGTTTATTTTTACACTTTGAACTTTGTCCAGGACATAACTGTAAAACTATTAGAGGTATCAACATGAAACTTTGTAGGTAGATAGATCTCATTGAGTAGGTGTGCAGTGCACAAGAACCATAACTCTGCCTTGCCTAATTTTTTAATTATCCCCCTTTGTTTATTTTCACACTTTGAACTTTGTCTGGGACATAACTCTAAAACTATAAGAGGTATCAACATGAAACTTTGTAGGTAGATAGATCTCATTAAGTAGGTTTGCAGTGCACAAGAACTGTAACACTGTCTTGCCTACTTTTGGAGTTATTGCCCTTTGTTCATTTTGACACTTTGAACTTTGTCCGGGACATTACTCTAAAATTATAAAAGATATCTGAACATGAAACTTTGTAGATAGATAGATCTCATTGGATGGAAGTGCAGTGCTTAAGAATCATTACTCTGCCTTGCCTTATTTTGAAGTAATTGCCCTTTGTTTATTTTTACTTTTTGACTTTTGTCCGGGACATAACTTTAAAACTATTAGAGATATCAACATGAAACTTTGTAGGTAGCTAGATATAATTGGATAGAACTGCAATGCTTAAAGAACCTAAACAAAGCCTGGTCTAATTTTGGAGTAATTGCCCTTTGTTCATTTTTACACTTTGAATTTTACCAGGGACATAACTCTGATATCATCAGGAAACTTTATAGATAGATAGATCTCATTGAATAGAAGTGCAGTGCAAAAAAACATAACTCCTCCTTGCCTAATTTTGGAGTTTTTGCCCTTTGTTCATTTTTTTTATACTTTCCTGTGTCCAGAACCTTCTCGGGGAGCATCACCCGGTTCAACCGGTTCTTGTGTTACATGCACTGCCACCCTGTTATGATGCTAACCTCAGTTTAAGGCTCCTAATTAAAGCATTGGTTTCCAAAAAAAAAAAAATTGCCAATATTTTTTTTCATGTATATTTATAACATGCAGTGTCTGCTATAACACTTCTTCAATGTGACAGTCAAGTTCTTGAAACAATTTTAATTAGGACTCTTGTGAGCGTAGAAGATGTGAAAAGCATGCACAGCTTAGTGTTAATTGGCTCCTTTGTTTTACCTGTAGATCAGTCTAAAAAATCTAAAAAATTGAAACCACACAAGTTCAAAGCCTATTCTACACTTTCTATTGAAAAAAAATAATATTGAGACAGGAGATAAATGGCATTTGATTAACTAAGGGACAAAACTAAAGCTGGAAGCTTTTCTACATCTGTCATGGCTGTGTTTACATCTGTGATTTACGTTTTTCTTTTGAAAGTATTCTTTTCTTTTGAATATAATTAGTAATATTTGACAAAATGATATATGATTACATTATTAAATTTCTTGGAAAAAAAATTGTTGATATTCCTTGAACAGTATGTAAAAACCATAAGCGTCATATGTATCAGCGGTGGGTGGGGTAATGCGGTAATTTTGCGACAAGCCTTATACATCAGAACCTTGTTATAATGTGGTGTTGAGATAATGCGGTGTTGAGATCTTGGACCCCAACATGAGCGTTAAAACAGCGTTGCATTGTATGTTGCAAACACATTGTATTGATGACATATTTAAAATTAGAATTCATTGTAACATGTATTATGATTTATCATATTACTAAATGCTAAAAATAGCATGAGAAAATAATGAAATGACCCATAACATTATCTCTCAATGTTTAAAATAATTACCTGTGAATTTGATTGATGGTTACATATTTCATAAGAAATGTGCAGAGCATAGGTTTGACTTTCCTCAGTTCAAGGTCACACTTAGTCATTAGTATCAATTTAAAATATCGTGTTCATTCTGTATCTTATGAATCACTAGAAAGAAATTAATAGTTTTTGGCAGAAATGTTACTTATAATATGAGACGATGTGCAGAACACAGGTTTAGGCTTTCTGAGATCAAAATTGCCCCCAATCCTAGATTACTTTATTTATATTAATATAAAGACATATAGGTATAGGAAAACACATTGAAGCTTCATTGTGAAATAACAATGTCTGGAGCTTAGATATTTAGCTTGTAGCATTGCCTTATTTACCTTTACAAAACTGATATGATTTGGTTCATTATTGGCCCCTCCCCAGGGGTCACTTGATTTATGTAGACTTATATAGGAGAAACACCTCTGAGACTTATTTTACGAAACTACGATGCTCAGAGCTTAGATATTTGTAATGTAACATCACTTTGAAAACCACAAGCTGGTATTAAACATGTCCCTTGGATAAATATTGGCCTCACCCCTGTGGTCACTTAGTTGATACAGTCCTGTATGTCAGAGTAACACATTGCAGTCTTATTTTGTTAAACTATAATGCCAAGAGGTAAGATATTTAGCATGTAGCATTACCTTGTGAACCCAAGCAAAACTGATATTAATCATGCCCGCAGGTCAATATTGGCATGCCCCGTAGTCACTTGATTTATTAAACTTAATAAAGGAAAACTCATTTAGGTCTTATTGTGTGAAACTACAAAGTCCAGAGCTTAGATATTTTGCATGTAGCATCAATTTGTAGATTTCTACAAAAGTAACATCATGACCCTCAGATCAAAATTGGCCCTGTCTTATGTGGACTAAGGTATAGGAAGCACATATTTTTGTGGATAAATACTAAGCTTTTTATATTTGGCATACAGTATTGCCTAGTAGATATTTAAAAGTTTTATTAACAATGCACTTAGGATAAAAAATACCTCCATTTTGGGGGTCATAATATATTAGTATCATAAGGATAAATAAGATAAAACATTTTTCAGACAAGTTTCTGGATTGGGTTGAAAGAATATTTTTTTATTACTCAAACAAATTAACATTCGGCCATATATTGCCTTTGCGGTGCGTTTGTTTTAATATTGTACACACATATCCATTAATGATTTGAAAGAAAATATATATTCACGTTCAAAACTATCAATGTAGAAATATGCTATGTGCTTGCGTTCCTTGGCTTATCATAATAGTTGTTGTTTTCGTACAAATGCAATCTTTATTGATTGTCTTTTATAAGAAACAAATATTTCAAGAACGATCTTTACATTATGCCGTCAAGCCATCAGAATTATTTGTGCCAATGCCTTTAAGTATGTAAGTTTAGCTTCTTTGGTTTAGATGCATAGCATGTTATATTGCAAAACATTTGTAATATCAAACTCAGACCTGTTAAAGTGCATCCCCAGCTCCTTCTACCAATTTCAGGGACTTAAGGCATGTTATTCATCATAATTAGTATGTGGTCACCCATTCCACAAAAGAATCTTCAAAAATAAGTTCATATGTACCAATAAGGACAAGGTGCCTAGCTTGCTGTAATTGCCTTATCAAGTTGAGAAACAATGTATTGAATCAAAATCAAATATGTGATAGTTTCATTTTACAGTTTTAGTTACAGGGGTGACCATGTTAATATGCTCTTTAATGATGTTCCTGTTAATAAATTGTAACAAAATACATATAATGGGCATTGAATGAAATTAGACGCATATTTGATTATTTATAATTTTTCTGCAACAACTATTTATAAGATGTGATAAAAAAGTAAATGGCCAATTAGCAATTTGTCAGAATGTAGAGATGAGTCAGAATCCATAGAATTGTCTAGCCAGGTCATTTACTGTTTAAGAAAAAAACATCCCAAATCCATATCAAGACCTCACAAATTTAGGAACACTTTAATACATGTATATGTTGACTTAGCCCAGTCGGCAGTTACTTGTATATGCGGTTCATGTATATAAGACAATTGACGCGGCTCCTGTAAATATACAACAAATATTTACAGAATATATTTACAGTGTCTATTCTAGGATTTGAAAATAGGGGATTTTTATCGAAAAGTTAGAATTTATTATATTTACTGATGTTTTTCCTTCTTTCTCTATGTAAAATTTTCACCCTACCTCTGAAAAAATAGGGGGAAATTATCAAAAATAGGAGTGAATCTCCCCCAGTACCAAACACACTAAAATACACTAATTGATTTAATTTCATACTTTATTAGAATACGACATGATTTAATTTCATACTTTATTTAAATACAATGTGATTTTACACGTTTAAATACACTTAAATATTTCTTGTCCTATGACATGTATCAGAAAACCCTTTACTAGTGTAAGTGGTTTTAGACTTAAAAATGCTAATTATGCCCCCATTTCGAAGAAAAGGGGGTATATTGCTTTGCACTTGTCGGTCCGTCGGTCCGTAGACCAAATGGTTTCCGAGTGATAACTAAAGAACCCTTAGGCCTAGGAACTTCAAACTTGGTATGGTGATTGGTCATGACCAGTAGATGACCCCTATTGATTTTGGGGTCAAGGGGTCAAAGGTCAAGGTCACATTGACCTTGTAAGCAAAAACGGTTTCCGATCAATAACTGAAGAACCTTAAGGCCTAGGAACTTCAAACTTGGTATGGTGATTGGTCATGATCAGTAGATGACCCCTATTGATTTTGGGGTCAAGGGGTCAAAGGTCAAGGTCACATTGACCTTGTAGGTAAAAACGGTTTCCGATCAATAACTAAAGAACTTTAAGGCCTAGGAACTTCAAACTTGGTATGGTGATTGGTCATGACCAGTAGATGACCCCTATTGATTTTGGGGTCAAGGGGTCAAAGGTCAAGGTCACATTGACCTCTTGGGTAAAAACGGTTTCTGATCAATAACAAATGAACCCTTAGGCCTAGGAACTTCAAACTTGGTATGGTGATTGGTCATGATCAGTAGATGACCCCTATTGATTTTGGGGTCAAGGGGTCAAAGCGTCAAGGTCACATTGACCTCTTGGGTAAAAACGGTTTCTGATCAATAACAAAAAGAACCCTTAGGCCTAGGAACTTCAAACTTGGTATATGGTGATTGTTTATGACCAGCAGATGACCCCTATTGATTTTGGGGTTAAGGGGTCAAAGGTCAAGGTCACATTGACCTTGTAGGTAAAAACGGTTTCCGATCAATAACGAAAAAACCTTTAGGCCTAGGGACTTCAAACTTGATATGGTGATTGGTCATGACCAGCAGATGACCCCTATTGATATTGGGGTTAAGGGGTCAAAGGGCAAGGTCACATTGACCTTGTAGGTAAAAATGCTTTCCAATCAATAACTTAAGAACCCTCAGGCCTAGGAACTTCAAACTTGGTATGGTGATTGGTCATGACCATCAGATGACCTATTGATTTTGGGGTCAAGGGGTCAAAGGTCAAGGTCACATTGACCTTGTAGGTAAAAACGGTTTTCGATCAATTAACTAAAAATGCTTAGGCCTTGGAACTTCAAACTTTGTATGATGATTGGTCATGACCAGCAGATGACCCCTATTGAGTTTTGGGTCAAGGGCAAAGGTCAAGGTCACATTGACCTTGTAAGTAAAAACGGTTTCTGATCAATAACTTAAGAACACTTAGGCCTAGGAACTTCAAAACTTAGTATGGTGATTTGTCATGACCAGCAGATTACCCCTATTGATTTTGGGATCAAGGGGTCAAAGGTCAAGGTCACATTGACATTGTAAGTAAAACCGGTTTTTGATCAATAACTAAAGAACGCTTCGGCCTAGGAACTTCAAACTTGGCATGGTGATTGGTCATGACCAGCAGATGACCCCTATTGATTTTGGGGTCAAAGGTCAAGGTCACATTGACCTTGTATGTTAAAACGGTTTCCGATCAATAACCAAAGAAGCCTTAGGCCTAGGAACTTCAAACTTGGTATGGTGATTGGTCATGACCAGCAGATGACCTATTGATTTTGGGGTCAAGGTGTCAAAGGTCAAGGTCACATTGACCTTGTAGGTAACAACGGTTTCCGATCAATTAACTAAAAACGCTTAGGCCTAGGAACTTCAAACTTTGTATGATGATTGGTCATGACCAGCAGATGACCCCTATTGAGTTTTGGGTCAAGGGGTCAAAGGTTAAGGTCATGACCAGTAGATACTTGATAACCCTTATTAATTTTTTGATCACTGGGTCAGAAGTCATGCATAATAACCTTATCACATGACTAATTGGCTGCTGATAGGGGGCATACATGTTTTACAAACATATCTTGTTTTAAATAGAAACTGAGTGCAGTTTTATTATAAGGACACTATTTCCTAAAAAATAATACAAATCAGTCATATAGTGTCAGATTAAGGCCATCCAGTAGAGGTTGCTGTTTTATAGTAAATTTATTCATGGACCAATCAAATAAACCAATAAGAATTTACAAAAAAAATATTTTCCTGCCTTTTGATGTGGTGACTACAAAATTAATACACACTCACCGATAAAACTTTTTAAAAAATATAAGCAAAGGTGATCATGTACTACAAGTGTTTTAAGGCCCAGTTTTTTAGAAGGAAGAAATAATTGCCACTTTACAAAATTAGGTACATAGGCACTAAGTTTATAAACTTAGCATTCAAATAGGTACAACATGAATTACAGAAATTATGTGATTATTTATATAGATTATTAATACTTAGTACAGGTGTAAGTCATTTTTTTTTTTTTTTTTTTTTTTTTTAGCTCACCTATCACAAAGTGACAGGGTGAGCTTTTGTGATCGCTTTTCGTCCGGCGTCCGTCCGTCAGTCCGGCGTCCGTCCGTAAACTTTTACTTTAAATGACATCTCCTCATAAACCACTAAGCCAATTTCATCCAAACTTCACAGGAATGTTCCTTTGGTGGTCACCTTTAAAAATTGTTCAAAGAATTTAATTCCATGCAGAACTCTGGTTGCCATGGCAACCGAAAGAAAAAACTTTAAATATCTTCTTTTAAAAAACCATAAGAGCTAGAGCTTAGATATTTGGCATGAAACATCTTCTAGTGAGTGTCTACCAAGTTTGTTCAAATAAAAGCCCTGGGGTCAAAATTGGCCCCTCCCCGGGGGGGTCATTGATTTTCCCTAAATGCATATAGTAAAAACTTAAAAAATCTTCTTTTAAAGAACCCAAAGAGCTAGAGTGTAGATATTTAGCATGAAACATGTTCTATTGGGTGTCTACCAAGTTTGTTCAAATAAAAGCCCTGGGGTCAAAATTGGCCCCGCCCCGGGGGGTCATTGATTTTCCCTATATGCATATAGTAAAAACTTAAAAAAATTTCTTTTAAAGAACTCAAAGAGCTATGGCTAAGATATTGAGCATGAAACATGTTCTAATAGGTGTCTACCAAGTTTGTTCAAATAAAAGCCCTGGGGTCAAAATTGGCCCCGCCCCAGGGGGTCATTGATTTTCCCTTTTTGCATATAGTAAAAACTTAAAAAATCTTCTTTTAAAGAACCAAAAGATTTAGAGCTAAGATATTTAGCATGAAACATGTTCTAATAAGTGTCTACCAAGTTTGTTCAAATAAAAGCCCTGGGGTCAAAATTGGCCCCGCCCCGGGGGGTCATTGATTTTCCCTATATGCATATAGTAAAAACTTAAAAAATCTTCTTTTAAAGAACTCAAAGAGCTATGGCTAAGATATTTAGCATCAAACATGTTCTAATAGGTGTCTACCAAGTTTATTCAAATAAAAGCCCTGGGGTCAAAATTGGCACCGCCCCGGGGGTCATTGATTTTCCTTATATGTGTATAGCAAAAACTTAAAAAATCTTCTTTGAAAAAACCCAAATAGCTAATGTTAAGATATTAAGCATGAAACATCTTTTAGTGAGTGTCTACAAAGTTTATTCAAATAAAAGACCTGGGGTCAAAATTGGCCCCGCCCCGGGGGTCATTGATTTTCTTTATATGTGTATAGCAAAAACTTAAAATCTTCTTTGAAAAAACCCAAATAGCTAGAGTTTAGATATTAAGCATGAAACATCTTCTAGTAAGTGTCTACAAAGTTTGTTCAAATAAAAGCCCTGGGGTCAAAACTGGCCCGGCCCCAGGGGTGTCATTGTTTTTAACTATATGTGTATAGTAAAAACTTTAAAAAAATCTTCTTTTAAAAAGCCCAATGAGCTAGTGCTTAGATGTTTAGCATGAAACATCTTCTTATGGGTGTCTACCAAGTTTGTGCAAATAAAAGCCCTTGGGTTAAATTGGCCCTGCAACGTTGAGGGGGGGGGGGTGGGGGGGCCCTATTTACAGGTGAGCGACCTTAGGGCCATCATGGCCCTCTTGTTTTTTTAGAAATTTGTCATGTTATTGAGAAGTATGTGCTTCTGGTAATTGATGATTAGGGCAAATGACTCTTTAGTTAATTATCCCATAAAGAAGAAATAGTCTGTCAGGACTATACTATGTTCAGGTTTACTATGAGATTTGAAGTCCCTTAATTTTGCAATGAGCTTGACCAACTTTTAAATACACTTGTCCATTAATCAAAATCAGCGCTGAAAGGTTTATGTTACCTGGATGTAAAGGATTTTTTGAGTCCCCATTCATTCATACACTGTTTACCTTTAAACAAATTTTTTAAACAAACTTTGTTTAAAATATGCACTCAGTTTAAAGAAATGAAAATAAGAGAAACTCGGTTTTTAAACTAAGAGATTGGATTAATCTGTTATGATAACAATCTTGACGTGAAATATTGAAAACCCACCTTTAAAAGTTAAATTTCAGCATTGCATGCAGATAATTGTGTGAAGTGTCATAATGACAGATTTCAAGTTTTGACAAATATTTGTATAATTGCATTTCTGGCCTATAATTATTGCTCCCCAAGTGGTATACCCAATCACTGACAATATTTGGCTAACATTGTACCCCCATATCACTGTCATAATTACTATATGGAGACATAATAATCAAAATTATTCAAAAAACCTGTTACTGTAATGTCAACCAATCATTCTGTGAACATGTCTTATGATTCAAATGAAATAAAAAACCAATTTTTAATGCATTGAAAAAAACATATGTTTGAAAATGTTGATACAATGTGGATGTTATTGTAAAAATAAATTATCTTAAATGTGTATCACGCACTTATGTTCAAGAAAATTATAATTAATCAAAGTTTTACATAAAATATTCATATATTGTTAAAAGGAATTAGATTTTAATACAGATTAAACAGTGTTAAAACTACAGAGTAAAGTAAATAGGACTGGCGAGGTGAAATATTAAAAGAGATTGTAAGAATTAAATAAGTATGGCTAACAAAATTGACTCGAAGGATGTTAACTTGGTGTCATCTTCTATAATGCTCGTTAACAATCCTGTATCGGAGAATATGACATATTTCCAAGAATCATCCAGTATGACGCACGCGTCTACTAGTTCTTCGTCTCGTATAGAGGATTATCCGTATCAATACCAAGAAAGCATGGGTCCATTTTCATACGGCACATATTATCCATACGCTTATTCAAGTATGGACTATGTAGCGACGTCAACTCGTAACTGTCGATGTGAGACGACGCCCCCACAGGACACGTTCTTGCATCAGATCTTGATGGGGAAAGGATATAAAAATGATAGACTATATGTTACTCCCAAACCTATCATAAAACAAGAAGTAGATTATGGGAGCTATGGTTGTTGCTATACTAGTAGTTATCCAATGGGATATGGATATCCCATGTATCACCATTAAATATTTATGACAATGTTCTTATGGTATGTCAGAAAAAATTTTGTATTCTTGTATAATTAAGTTTTCTCACAAAATTTATATTAATCATATTTCTACCTCCTTTTGATGAATTCTATAAATTTTAAAAAAAAATTGTTATTTATCCTGATTGACACATTTTTTTCAGTTTATAAAATACTTTGCCTTTTTATTATCCGCCGCCAAAAGGTGGCGGGGGATATAGAAATAGTCTCCGTCCGTCTGTCCATCTGTCCGTCCGACATTTTTGTCCGCAGCATATCTCAAAAAGTATTTGAGGTATCAACTTGAAACTTCATAGGTGGAAAGATCATATTGAAAAGGAGTGCAGTGCACAAGAATGATAACTCTACCCTGCATAATTTTTCAGTTATCACCCTTTGTTATTTTTCAAACTTAATTTTTGTCCAGAGCATATCTCAAAAAGCCTTTGAGATATCAACATGAAACTTCATAGGTGGATAGATCTCACTCAGGAGGTGTGCATTGCACAAGAATGATAACTCTACCCATCATAATTATGCTCCCCGAAAAAATTTCGGGGGAGCATATAGTCGCCGCCTTGTCCATCCGTCCGTCTTTCCGTCCATCCGTCCGTCCCCTTTTCTTGTCCGGGACATAACTTTGAAACAACAAGAGGTATCAACATGAAACTTTGTAGGTAGATAGATCTCATTGAGAAGGTGTGCAGTGCACAAGAACCGTAACTCTGCCTTGCCTAATTTTTGAATTATCCCCCTTTGTTTATTTTACACTTTGAACTTTGTCCGGGACATAACTCTAAAAGTATAAGAGGTATCAACATGAAACTTTGTAGGTAGATAGATCTCATTGAGTAGGTGTGCAGTGCACAAGAACCGTAACTCTGCCTTGCCTAATTTTTTGAATTACCCCCCTTTGTTTATTTTACACTTTGAAATTTGTCCGGGACATAACTCTAAAAGTATAAGAGGTATCAACATGAAACTTTGTAGGTAGATAGATCTCATTGAGTAGGTGTGCAGTGCACAAGAACCGTAACTCTGCCTTGCCTAATTTTTGAATTATCCCTCTTTGTTTATTTTACAGTTTGAACTTTGTCCGGGACATTACTCAAAAGTATAAGAGGTATCAACATGAAACTTTGTAGGTAGATAGATCTCATTGAGTAGGTGTGCAGTGCACAAGAACCGTAACTCTGCCTTGCCTAATTTTTGAATTATCCCCCTTTGTTTATTTTACACTTTGAACTTTGTCCGGGACATAACTCTTAATATATAAGAGATATCAACATGAAACTTTGTAGGTAGATAGATCTCATTGAGTAAGTTTGCAGTGCACAAGAACTGTAACACTGTCTTGCCTACTTTTGGAGTTATTGCCCTTTGTTCATTTTGACGCTTTGAACTTTGTCTGGGACATTACTCTAAAATTATAAGAGATATCAACATGAATCTTTGTAGATAGATAGGTCTCATTGGGTGGAAGTGCAGTGCTTAAGAATCATTACTCTGCCTTGCCTTATTTTGAAGTAATTGCCCTTTGTTTATTTTTACTTTTTGACTTTTGTCCTGGACATTACTTTAAAACTATTAGAGATATCAACATGAAACTTTGTAGGTAGCTAGATATAATTGGATAGAACTGCAATGCTTAAAGAACCTAAACAAAGCCTGGTCTAATTTTGGAGTTATTGCCCTTTGTTCATTTTTACACTTTGACTTTTACCCGGGACATAACTCTGATATCATCAGGAAACTTTATAGATAGATAGATCTCATTGAATAGAAGTGCAGTGCAAAAAAACATAACTCCGCTTTGCCTAATTTTGGAGTTTTTGTCCTTTGTTCATTCTTTTTATACTTTCCTGTGTCCAGAACCTTCTCGGGGAGCATCACCCGGTTCAACCGGTTCTTGTTTTTCAGTTATTGCCCTTTGTTATTTTTCAAACTTAATTTTTGTCCAGAGCATATCTCAAAAAGTCTTTGAGATGTCAACATGAAACTTCATATGTGGATAGATCTTATTGAAGAGTAATGCTGTGTACAAGAACGATAACTCTACCCTTTATGATTTTTGAGTCAATGCCCTTTGTTTTTTTTTTCCTACTTTTTGTCAGGAGCTTATCCCAAAAAGTGTTAGAGGTATCAACTTGAAACTTCATAGGTGGATAGATCTCATTGAGGAGGAGTGCAGCACACACGAATGATAACCTACCCTGAATTATATTTCAGTTTTTGCCCTTTGTTATTTTAAGCCATCAGTATTCACATAGGTTTCAAATCTGTAATCACTTCAGCCATCAGTTTTCATTACCAGAAGACCTCTTAAAATTGAATTATACTGCTGTACTACATATACATTCTTCCAATGAGCAAACACATTCGGCGGGGGATGGCCATGATAACATGGCTCTTGTTTTAAACAAGATACCATACCAGTTTGACTTGTGATTCAACATAATTTTGTCTTCTCATTCAATAGCAACTGTTATTGTTATTATATAAACCTGTACTTTCAAGAAATTCATAGTGACTGAGGCACTTATCAATATTGAAGGGAAACATGAATTTGAGAAACAAAATGAGTTGCTAGAAAATCATCAAGACTTCCAGTAATTTCTTGGTTTGACTTGCTTATATCCTGACTTTTGGTTATATCTTGGGATGACTTGGTTATATCCTGACTTTTGGTTATATCTTGACTATTGATTATATGTTGATGAGACTTGGTTATATATTTACTTTTGGTTATATCTTGGTGTGACTTGTTTATATCCTGACTTTTGGTTATATCTTGGTGTGACTTGTTTATATCCTGACTTTTGGTTATATCTTGGTGTTATTTGGTTATATCCTGACTTTTGGTTATATCTTGGGATGACTTGGTTATATCCTGACTTTTGGTTATATCTTGGTGTGACTTGGTTATATCCTGACTTTTGGTTATATCTTGGTGTGACTTGGTTATATCCTGACTTTTGGTTATATCTTGGTATTACTTCAGTGGTTATATCCTGACTTTTGGTTATATCTTGATGTGACTTGAGTATATCCTGACTTTTGGTTATATCTTGGTATGACTTGGTTATATATTTACTTTTGGTTATATCTTACTGTGATTTGGCTATATCTTGTGTGACTAGGTTATATTCTGACTTTTGATTACACTTAAGTGTGACTTGGTTGTATCCCAACTTGGTTAAATACTTACATGTTGTTATACTTTAGTTTAACTTGGTTATATTATGACTTTTGGTTATATGTTGGTTTGACTTAGTTATATTCTGACTTTCGGTTATATCTTTCTTTGGATTTTGTTTTCACCTTAAATCTGACTGAACCTTTGATTAAATCAATTTTAGGGATAGTTTGTAGAGGATTGTGTGTGGTATATGTTGTCAGTAAGTGTAATAAGTTCACATCTTTTGTTGAAGAGTTTAAGCTGTAGAAGTTAACCACTAAGTTTTTTGAAATATAATTGCGTCAATTAGTATTTTTAGAAAATTATGAATTCATAAAAAAAATCAGTAAAATGTTAATGTTTTTACAACTAACTTAAAATAATTTGTTCTGCTGATCATTGAAATATTGATTAAAAGTGATAAATTAAGTTTGACACTTCTTGTTACTACAATACTTAAAGTTGTACTAAACTTGTAAAAATATCGCAAAATCTTTACCAAATTTTGAAACGCTTTTGAATGGAAGCAAAATTGATCAACAGATAAGATCTTATGTGCTTTTGTGATAAAAACTTTTGACTAATTGTAGCAATTTTGTATCAAAAACGGTAATTTTCTCTTAGGGTAAATGCACTGCCTAAATTAAGGGAGCGTTTTTTGTTATTTTTTTACAATAATTACTTTTAGTTGTAATAGCTATTCATGGATAAAGTATAATATTACCAGATAATGAGACAACCTTCCTGTCAGAACTTTACAAGTCTCGGTTCATGTCGGGTTCGATAAAATTCGGTTATTTCTATTTTTAGGTTATTCATATTGAAAAGAAAATCTAGGACTTGTTGGAAAATTATTCTTCTACATTCTTTCATTTGATTACAGAGTGTGTTTTTATTCCATTCGCAACAATCTGTCCCTTTTAAATCAAGATTTGAACATGGTTATCATTTGAAAAAAAAAAGTGCTGAGAAATTTAAAAAAATACATATTTAAATTTTATATATACTTTTCTTCAGGTGATAATACACAGTATATAAATGATGTTTTACATAAAAGTCTTTATGTCCTTAAAGATAAACAATTTTGGAGGAATTTTCAAGATTTAATTGGCTGCGTTTTCATCAGTCATGACTTACTATTAGAAAAAAGTTTAAAAAGTCTATATATAGCCTCCATTCAACCATTAACCAGCTAAATATCTATAAAAGACCTTTCAATCTGGACAAGGTCATTTATTTTAAAGGAAAATTTCATAATATGTACTGATTGAATAATGAACAGTGCAGACCACATGATCAGAAGGAAGGGATGTACAGGCTGATCTTGGTCTGCATTTGTGACTTACCTGCCATGCAGGCATACTGGGTTGACATAAAAGATCATTGGGTGACATGCAAGTCTTGAGTAACAATAGGCTCTCTATCATAAATCTCTTTCCAGTGTTATATGAATTTGTAGTTTTATGAATCACAAATGCAGATTTTTTTTATGCCACCGCAACTGCGATGCGGTGGCATATAGCGATTCACCTGTGTGTGTGTGCGTGTGTTTGTGTGTGTGTTTGTGTGTGTGTTATATAGATTATATAGTGAACTTAAAAAATCTTCTTGTGAAAAACCACGAGTCCAATTTCAACCAAACTTGGCAGGATTGTTCCTTGGGTGAAGGGCTTCCGAAGTTGTTCAAAGAATTTAATTCCATGCAGAAATCTGGTTGCCATGGCAACCAAAAGGAATTATAAGAATGAATTTAAAAAATCTTCTTGTAAAGACCCAAAAGGCCTAGAGCTTAGATATTTTGCATAAGGCATTGTCTGGTAGACCTCTAACAAGATTGTTCAAATTATAGCCCTGGGGTCAAAATTGGCCCCGCCCCGGGGATCATTGATTTTCACTATGTACATATAGTAAAAACTTAAAATACCTTCTTGTAAAAACCCAAAAGGCCTAGAGCTTAGATATTTTGCATAAGGCATCGTCTGGTAGACCCTTACCAAGATTGTTCAAATTATAGCCCTGGGGTCAAAATCGGCCCGCCCCAGGGGTCATTGGTTTTCCTTATATGTATATAGTAAAAACTTATAGTAAAAACTTCAAAAAAATTCTTCTAGCAATTGACAAATGCTAGAGGTTAGATATTTTGCATGAAACATTGTGTAGTAAACCTCTAGCAAGATTGTTCAAATTATAGTCCTAGGGTCAAAATTGCCCCCGCCCTGGGAGTCATTGATTTCAATATATACATATAGTAAAAAATAAATAAATCTTATTGTCTGAAGGTACAAGGCTTAGAGCTTTAATATTTGTTAAATAATATCGTCTAAAGGTACTCTACAAAAGTTATTCAAATTTTGCCTCTTGTGTCAAAATTAGCCCCGCCCCCGGTGGCCGTATGTTTTCCTTATATATATATATATAGTAAAAACTTAAAAAATCATCTTCTCTAAATTTACAAAGGCTAGAGTTAAGATATTTTGCATGAAACATTGTGTAGTGAACCTCTTGCAAGATTGTTCAAATTATAGCCCTGGGGTCAAAATTGGTTCCGTCCCGGGGGTCATTGATTTTCATTATGTACATATAGTGAAAAAATAAAAAGTATTTTTGTCTGAAGGTACACTTTTAGGCATAGAGCTTTGATGTTTGATATATAATATCATTATTAGGTCCTCTACCAAAGTTGTTCAAAATTTTCCCCTGGTGTCAAAATTGGCCCTGCCCGGGGGCAGTGATTCTCATTATGTACACATAGTAAAAACAGAAAATAAAACAAATGTTTTCTGAATGGGAGAAAGCTATAGCTTAGATATTTGACTTGAAATGTTGTTTGGTGGACCTGTATCAAAATTGTTTTGAATTAAACCCTTGGGTCAAAATTATGCCTTGCCAAAGGGGACAGTGACCTACTTTCTTGTCCTTTGATGTACAGCAATGACATTTTGACCATGTGCACAGTTTTAGTTGTAAAATTGAACATTGATATCAGGTGACCTAGATTTTGATGATGTGACCTACTTTCTTGTCCTTTGATGTACAGCTATGAAATTTGAACCATGCGGTGGCATAGCATTTTTCTCAAATGCAATCTTGTTTAAACTTATTATGTTATTTAGGGTGAAAATATATTAATGTAGCTTTATGTTGAATGCAATTCTCTTCTATGTATCATTCAAGATAAATGATTTATTGATAGAATTATATGAAGACATGTTGAATCACATTAAAGGTATCAAGTGTTAAATACATATGTCAAGTGCCTTCCACACAGACTGTAACAAGAACAGTTGAGTACCTATAGCAAAAATAACCCACCCACTTATACCCCACTGGGTTATTGTATCAAATTACTCTTCACACTTTTAAAATAGAACATCAAAGTATGATCATCTTTGTGTAAGAACTTCCTGTGATACTTATCAAAAAGATTCTTTTCACACAAAAATCTGAAAATTATTAATTACGTGTCGTGTCGCCAGTGTTTGAAGTTCATTGATTATTTCTCCTTTTCTTATAAAGATTGTTGTATAAGTTTACTTTGGCCTAGTAAACTAGATTTTTAGAACATTTTTATAGTAATATAATAACCTGCTGCTAGGACAACTAGATTATAATGATATTTTAGTTAGATATGATTAAGATTTTTACTCTGATATGATGTCAATGTCCTGTGTGATTAAGTCTTCAAAAATACCCCTATAAGGATAGTATTATATTGAAAAGTTTAAATAAAGTGATAGGCTGTGTGTCAGATTCAATAACTTCCTTATTAAATGACTTTCAGTAAGAATGCATTGTGAACACCCTGTAGATAACTGTATGCTGTGGTGGTAAGGCAGGCTTCTGACCACCAGTCTAGGGGTTGTATGTTTGAATCTCCTTTAAACTCTAAACTGAAAAATAAGAAAGATCATCTTGATTGGACATAATCGTTACCACACTAAATATCATAAATTGACTTGTCTATCTTTCAATCTGGATAAAACTATTCATCATTTTTAGGGAATATTTCAAAATAAGTACTGATTGAATAGCAAACAGTGCAGACCATGATCAGACAGCAGAGAGTGAAGCTAATCTTGGTCTGCACTGGAAGCATGGGTACAATCTATCTGCCAATAGTATGCTAAGTGTTTAAAACGTGACATGGTTAAGAACTATTCAAATGTATAAGCCAATAAGTAGTTAAATTGATGGAGTTACAGGGTTAATATAAGTACTTCACAATATACCATTTGACATTATTTTTATTTACGACATTGAAAACTGTTTAATTATAAAATACAATCGATTGGATAGTTATAATTCACAGCAACAAACAAAAAATCTACTGATTAATCACTTTTTGGTAATTTTTTTTTAAATATCTAGATGGTTTAAACCAGGTACTTAAAAATACAGAACTAGTTTTAAATAAATAGAAATAGGTAAGGTTTTGACTGTTGGTGTTTTTGTTTGTAAAACTCATGTACAATTAAAATTGAATTTGTATCTACAATTTATTTTATATCATTTGACAATAATTTAATGTTATATTATCATTTCAGGGTTCATTCCCGAGGACAGATTACAGTTTCAAGGTGTATCTACCAGCAACTAAACAGATAGAAGACAGTAAAATAGAAGATTAACCAATGATCTCACTTCATTTTGATATCTCATCTTATATATCACACTTGTCATTTATTGACCTTTGACCTCCAATTAACCTGTTTTCTGCTGAAACGGAAAGTGATCAGAATAGAGTCAGGTCAGCCTGCATATCCGTGCAGTCTGACGGGGTTCTCTACTTTTGGCTGAATTACTTGAAATTTACATATTGTTTAACCCTGAAAATTGATAACAAACAGTTTCAAAAATAAAAGCTGTAACTGTTTGCGAAACGAATTCAGCAGGCTAAATATTATTGTTATATTTATTTACAACTGTTAAAGAACTGCATTCCTTGATTATTTACTATTTAAAACAATGAAATTTGATATTTGAAATGAATTGATATATCTGGTTGAATTGATATATCTGGTTGTGTAAAACCTGGAAATATTGAAAGTGCTATATTATTAATACTTAAACTTGTGTAATGATGACCCTCAATGATTTTAAGACAGAATCCCACTAGGGGCAATGGATTCTTTCATGTGAGATAGCTATCCAGCTAGGTTATTGAAGGCTGGTGAATTTCTTTAGATGCCAGAAGGAAAAAAATGCATGTTAGTGCATCTAAGATTGAAATTTTTCATGTGTGTCCATAAATATTTGTTCAACCTAAAAAATATTTTGAAATGAAATATTCAAGATAAGATTTTGGAATAAATATGCAAAATGTGATGATATGTAATGTTAGTTATCGCTAAGCTAGTTAAAAGCATGAATTTTTTAGCTCACATGTCACAAAGTGACAGGGTGAGCTTTTGTGATCGCTTTTCGTCCGGCCGGCGTCCGTAAACTTTTACTTTAAATGACATCTCCTCATAAACCACTGAGCCAATTTCATCCAAACTTCACAGGAATGTTCCTTTGGTGGTCACCTTTGAAAATTGTTCAAAGAATTTAATTCCATGCAGAACTCTGGTTGCCATGGCAACCAAAAGAAAAAACTTTAAATACCTTCTTCTATAAAACCCTAAGAGCAAGAGCTTAGATATTTGGCATGAAACATCTTCTAGTGAGTGTCTACCAAGTTTGTTCAAGTAAAAGCCCTGGGGTCAAAATCGGCCCCGCCCCAGGGGGTCATTGATTTTCCCTATATGCATATTGTAAAAACTTAAAAAATCTTCTTTTAAAGAACCCAAAGAGCTAGAGCTAAGATATTTAGCATGAAACATCGTCTACCAAGTTTGTTCAAATAAAAGCCCTGGGGTCAAAATTGGCCCCACCCCAGGGGGTCATTGATTTTCCCTTTGTGCATATAGTAAAAACTTGAAAAATCTTCTTTTAAAGAACTCAAAGAGCTAGAGCTAAGATATTTAGCATGAAACATATTCTAATGGATGTCTACCAAGTTTGTTCAAATAGGAGCCCTGGGGTCAAAATTGGCCCCGCCCCAGGGGTCAATGATTTTCCTTTTATGTGTATAGCAAAAACTTAAAAAAAAACAAATAGCAAGAGTTTAGATACTAAGCATGAAACATCTTCTAGTGAGTGTCTACCAAGTTTGTTCAAATAAAAGCCCTGGGGTCAAAATTGGCCCCATCTGGGGGTCATTGATTTTCCTTATATGTGTATAACAAAAACTTAAAAAATCTTTTTTTGAAAAAACTCAAATAGCTAGAGTTAAGATTTTAAGCACGAAGCATCTTTAAGTGAGTGTCTACAAATTTTGTTCAAATAAAAGCCCTGGGGTCAAAATTGGCCCCGCCCCGGGGGACATTGATTTTCCTTATATGTGTATAGCAAAAACTTAAAAATCTTTTTCAAAAAAACCCGAATAGCTAGAGTTTAGATATTAAGCATGAAACATTTTCTAGTAAGTGCCTACAAAGATTGTTCAAATAAAAGCCCTTGGGTCAAAACTGGCCCTGCCCTAGGTGTGTCATTGTTTTTAACTATATGTGTAAAGAAAAAACTTGACCAGCTAGACCTTAGATGTTTAGCATGGAACATCTTCTAATGGGTGTCTACCAAGTTTGTTCAAACAAAAGCCCTGGGGTTTAAACTGGCCCCGCTCCAGGGGCCTATATACAGGTGAGCGACTTCAGGGCCATCATGGCCCTCTTGTTTACCTGTTTTGTGAATTTTTGTCAACGATCCTGGGAAATATTGTAGGAATACTAAAATATTTCAATATTTATGAAAGAAATATAACTAATATCTATTATACAGTGGACTACATGTGCTAGTATTTGAAAACTAGTGATAAATATAGTAGCCAGATACTATGAGTAAGGAGCCAACCAGGGACATCCTTAGCTGCCAAATTTTAGATTTTGAATATTGTTTATGGTAATATTGGGCAATGCCAAACTAAAAATTGGACTATTCTATTTCACAAATGCAGCAGGATGTGTGTTATATTATAAGCTAGGCTGACACAGGGTACACCATCAGCCTAATGTTTAATCTTTATTCAGTTTGATTTTTACAGTGTTTCTGGCTCTATTCTGATGTCATTGATATATTTATTTTAGTATTTTATGTCTAGATAGTGAATGATTGCTTATAGTGAAGTATGAAAAAATATATAGATTTTGACAGTAAAGAGTCTTAGACATTGTATATTTGCTTGTGTTTATTTATGTTTTAGAATGATGAATGTGTTGTAAAACATAATATTGATACCAGTGGACTGATATTTTGTTTGTTAGTTTATTCATATACAATGCATGATAAAACATAAGATAATTCATGCTGAATTTTGGGAATGTTTCAATGATTAACATACAACTGTGCTTCTGTAAAACTGGTTGTTTTATTCTGTTTCAGAAACAAATTTTCATTATAACAGTCATAAAACTGTCTTAACATTATATCTTTTTCAATCACCACTGTTATATTATTCTTTAATTCCTCTATGATCAGGTCTCGGATTTTTCATGTGATGAAGCTATTCAGCTAGTATAGCAGAGGTTGTTGGTTCTACTCAGGTGCCTCCTTGTGCGTGAACTGATACTCAGAAGGACATCTGAGGTCTTCCATTTGACTATTACAGTGTTATCATGACTTAGAAGTCAACCAAAAAGCAAAACAATATGATTGCTAACCATTGTATAAAAAAAACCCAGCAAAATTGTTAATTTTTGATTAATTGTACTTGTTCAATGAAATTATACTGCATATATATTTTGGTACTTAAAACCATTTAACATATATGTGTATGGAATGGTGATGTTGGTTGTATACAAAATATCCTGTCAGTACACATACAAACTAGTCTACACTGCACCTATGTGCAGTCTGACCAGACTCTATACTGTTGGCTATTTTATTGAAATCAATGGAAAGTTCTAAATTCAACGCAATAAGTCTGTAACACAAGGAGAGACAGGAAAGATTTCAGACATAATTTATTCAATCTGTAACTATGCATGTAGTTAATTTTAGTTGTAATTTTATTGTATTATAATCCTATCAGAATAATTCATTTAGTTAGAGCAGCATGCGTCCAGATTCATGCTAATTTTCATGAAAATTTTAAAAATGTATATAGAAATAAAAAATATTGTGAAGTGAACAAAGAAAGTAATTTACACATTGCATGCAGCACTTACAATCCATGATAAGTACCAAAAAAAGGGTCAAAATATGGCAAAAATAGCCCTTACTGTTGAAATATGATGATATATACTGCAAATCAGTCAATAATAAGCACATAACATTTATATCATTACATGAATCTTGAATCTTTTTTTTCTTAAAATCTTGGAACACTTTCCTCATGTTTGATTTTCTTGAAACATCATGGCTCATCTGGAGGCATGCAGCTTTAAGATTGTTCTTCATTGTGACAATGTTTCAGGTTCTGAAACAAACTAATTATTTTTTAAAATTATATTTAGTGAGATACTGTTATTAGCATAACAATAGACATTATGTACAGTGAATAAAAATCAAATGATTTATGTAAAAGGTGTTATTTATTATACTTCTGTTTGTCTTCACCCTGCTACTCATCATCATCATTATCGCCATCATTTTTAGCTCGACTATTCGATAAGAATAAGTAGAGCTATTGTAGTCACCCGAGCGTCGGCGTCCGCGTCGGCGTAACCACTTATGTTAAAGTTTTTGTAATACCTCAAATATTTTCAAAGTCCATTGACATATGGCTTTGAAACTTTGCACACTTGTTCACCATCATGACCCCAACCTGTAGACAGGGGGAGGTAACTGTATCAAGCATTTTGACAGAATTATGCCCCTTTTTCGACTTAGAATTTACGTTAAAGTTTTTGTAATTTACCTCAAATATTTTCAAAGTCCATTGACATATGGCTTTGAAACAAGTTGAAATTTTATACTCTTCTTTGAGAGCATAATAGGACTCTCTCCAAGGCATATATCTGTAATATGGATTTAAAGAAAAAATTTACCCTTTTCGTTACTTAGAAAATTTACATTATCAAGGCTTTTTTACTATCAAGCACTAAGAATAGTCGAGCGTTGCTGTTGTTTGACATAAGCTGTGTTAAAAACAGAATAGCAGATATTGCTAGAATGGAATCAAAAGTTTTGAATCTCTAACACCGGGAGTTTTATGCCTAAGTTAGATTTCAGGCTGGAAAGTACCGGTATGATTCAGTTTGCTTTTAAAAGTATTACTGTAACACCATGTTAGATCAACAGGACTAAATATCCACTTCAGTTTCTGATGAATCACATACATTAAAAGATGTGTCTTGTGGTTTAAATAACTTGGTGTTGCATTGCATGCCTTTAAAGGCAAATTTGTATTCCTGCAAATATCCATCAGACTATGTTGTGATCAGTGGGGCTGTATACTTATGGAAAGCATATCGGGCCTATACATCATTGGGGTAATGATACATAGTTTATTTGTGTGTGCAACTAGACCTAGACAATGAGTTCAAATACCAGTTTCGTTTACTCTGGCACTATTAGTAACATCATTTGTAGCCCTTTTCCAACTGATGCAAATGTTAAATATGTATGTGCTTTCTCAACCCAAGATGAAGTTACAGGTTAGAAATCAAAAACAATTGTCTGCTTAATAACCCTTTTTTACAATGAAATGGAAACATTTCAGTTAACCATGTTTGGGAAAATTTTTGTTTTCCTGTTTTGATTTTATTGATCAAGATAATTCAGTAGTAAGTAGGATATTTGAACTCCTATCAATAGGATAGTTTAAAGATCTGTAGACTTAAACTTTGTATCTCACACATATTCAGCATTACTGATTAGCTGATAATCATGAAACTATTCATATTAAATAAATTTGATGTAAGTCATTCCAAGATATATTCTGTAGATTCATGGACATCATACTACACACAGTCTCATCATGACTTGTGTATGCCTTATACAGGAATCCTTATGAAAAATTATTGAGAAAAATTAAAAAAATTAGCCTAAAACTTATAATCACCAACAAAAACAAAACCCTCCATATTTATTTACTCATAATCAATATATGATTGAAAAAAATGCTTATCAAGAGCTTTGAGCTAACTGTTATGTCAAACAATTACAAGCTATATTTAGTACCTTACAACCTTGTCCGAAAGATGACAACGATAATTTTCGGCAGAACTTTAGTAAAAACTAAGATGTCTGCGCCCATGCAAAAATGACAAATTTCATAGATTTTTGCGTTATTTTAGCTCATTTCACCATCATTTATGGCTTTGATGATGCTCATCTTGCATCAAAGGCAAAGGCTGATCAGATAGAACGGACGAGGTAGGTAACATTTTCCTGTTTTATTCGAGAATCTCATAATTTGTTATACAAACTAATCTAGAATAATCATTAATACATAATTTATTGCCTGCTGCACAGTAAATGGGCCAATTGTGTTAGCATCTAAGTCAAAAAATAAAGTTTAACATACAAGACAATATTTGCTCTTTTTAAGTACCTTAGGGTGTCTATAACAATATTTTTGGAAAGAAAGGATAACTTTTTGAATACCTTTTTCAAAATATTACATCTCTTGCAGACTGTGCGGGTAGGGGACGGATGTTACAAAGATATACTAAAAGTCTGAATATCTTACAGTTTATAATAAAAATTGTATTATTTCTCTTTATTTTATTAAAATATTATGTGTTCTGATAAATGTTACAAAAATAATCCAGAAAACTCATCTTGGATATAAAAATATTTGCTTTCAAATTTTCAGTAGTTTTCACACAAAATTAAATTTTCAAACATGTAAGAAACAGAAAGAAAAAAACAAGGATAGGTACACCAAATCATACTTAAATCAAATATGCAAACACATTTCTTATAAAACAGTAGAAATTATAGGACTTTGTTATGTATATTTCTTGTCAGATAACCCAAAAATGAATTGTATCAGGGGGACGGACGTTACAATCGATGTTTAAAGCTCTTAGTTCATACTTTTTTTTGGTTTTATTTTAAAGTAATGAAATTTATAAGAGTATATGCTTTGTACAGTACAATAAATGTAAAATAATTGAACAAATTATGAGAAAAATGTAGAAATATACCTGACAATTATGTAGTTTCTTACTATTTGTGTTTCACAATGAAAAGTTGCAATTGACTTAGTTTTCTTCCATTTATCTTACATTTGAATGAACATTGAAATGTTTGGAATATAATAAAAACATTGCTAATTAAATAAAAGAATCTTTGTTTCCAGATAATGCATTAACGTTAAAGAGAGAATGTCATACCAACGGTACCTTTCTATACATAAAAATTATTTACAAATTACTTAAGTTAAATAATAAGATATATATTTGTAAAAGATATGATACAGTGTGAAGTAAATAAGAAGTTTTCAGATTGAAACATATGCAAGTTTGAATTTCTCATTGCTAAATGCATAAATTATACTCAATTAAAAATTTTCATTAAAAATTATAAGATTTTGAATTGTTGCAATTAAGTTCTATCAATTTGATGAAATTTTAAGTAAATTAATGTGGAATGTTAGCAGCATTAGCCAAAGATTTCATTATAATTCAGTATCATAATCTCATTATTTCTAACTTTTAATAATTATCTGTGTAAATATTTCAGTGTACATGAACTGCTTAACTTAATAAACTAATTTGTCATTCAATAAAATTTCTAGGTGCAAAATAATTTTTACAGAATAATTTTCACAATTATTCCAACTTTTTCGTTACAGGAATCCTTACCATATCCTTTACTTACAAGTTTCTTTCACTTTATTAACAATAATTAAATGGGTCAAATTATATGAAAATGTGCTTGAGGTTTTTTGGGGGAAAAAAATCTAAAAAATTTAATCAGGGTGTTGAATTATATTTCTTTGTTTATTTTTAATTGACTACATATTTAGCCTATAAATTTTTGAAGTTCAATAAATCCTTTGACTTAATTGATCTTCAACTTTAATACTTAATGACAGACATTCTTGAATAAGATATGGTAGTCCCTCCCACTGTTTTTAAGCATAATATATATCACCCCTAATTGGCACCCTTACTGTTTTGTAATATATCACACTTCCAAATATACAATATACACAGCTCCCAATATACAGCTCGTTAACTTCCAATAAAGTGCCAGTCCCTTCTGTGTGTATAGAGTTAGGATCCATATCCCACTGTTTTATTAGGGGCTGGGATACATGGATTGTTAACTATTTAAGGCTAAAGAATTTATGTTTAAACAATTGACCAATTTTAATCACAAAGATACTTTCAACATCTCTATTGTTTGCATCTTTTTCTATATATCCTGTTATGGATTTTTTGTTTGTTTCTTCTATTTTTTTTTTTAATTGTATTTTATTTGTTGTGTGAAACATTCCTATACAGTTGCCAAAGCTTACTACTTCTCTATCATGCATCATAAGAACAAGATAAGTTTTGTATTACTGTAAAAAGAATTTTTAGTTCAATTCTGTAACATCCGTCCCCTTCTGTACTCTTAGTTTGTAAACATAGAATGACAAAAGATTATATTTGTTATAAATTCATATAAGCTTAAATATTATCTTAATAAACTCATTGGTCCACTTGAGGTTAAAAAATAACATATAAATTTTATTTCAAAGTAAATAATTTTGATTTCAGAGCAAAAAATACTGATTTTTTTCAAAATTAAGGAATTTAGTGTTCACAAATATTTTTTTTTTCATAAATACATCATTTCAGTGCTTTTTTTCTGTTATTTCTTCATTTTTCAATGTAACTTTGGTGTTTTAGTGTACAATTCCCTTTTCAGTTACAGTTTATATGAGATTTAATAACCACCTTATATAGGGGGACGGATGTTACGGGGACGGATGTTACAGACAACTTTTACATTATTGTATTTTTTTTTCTCATAAACATAGAAATTGGCAATTTTTGTAACATTTTCATTGTACGACTATCATTAAGCACCAGAAACATTGTTTTTTATGAGTATTGTTTTAAAATTGGATATTTTATGAGAGGGGGACGGATGTTACAGTTTTTTCATCACAAAATTTTTTTTACCACTATAATGCCTACTATGGTAAAAATGTTTGAAAATTTGAATTGAAAACACTTAACAGATGTTTTTAATTCATATTTCATTACATTGAGACAATAAAGTACTATTTTATTTGTAACTGCTTAAAGGTATACTTGTTTACTTAACAACTGAATTTTGAAAAAACTGATGCATTACAAAAGTCGGATTATACTAAAATCATCTTAACGATAAAAACCAGGATGATGTATACCAAGTATCATATATCACTGGAAAGGTTATTAAATTTTCTATGTGCATGTAAAAAAATTTAAGTGATAAATTAAAACAGATAATAGTAGTGTTAATTCTAAAAACACCAAAAAAACAGATGCTAACACATTACATGTAAAAATGGACATTTTTAGGGTATAAAAATGTCTGTATCTTTATTTTGGGTAATGCTATCCCCAAAAAAATTTGGGCACATTTGCTTTACAATAAGTCCTTTGTAAAAACACAAAAAAATAATAGAAAATGCAATATATTTTTTGAAAAAGCCTGCATTACATGTATTTTTGAAAAATTGGCCCATTTACTGTGCAGCAGGCATTATCAGATTATTCAACTGTTCAAATCCAATCAAAATCATTTAACAGTCCGTGTCTATGACACTGATTCTATATTAGATGATAAATTTGGGGACGATGAAAATGCTGTGTTGGTGTTTTCTTTATTGGTAAATTAGCCTCTTGATTTTGGGAAAAGTTGTTCCTGAATTTGCAAATTTTGGAAAATAAAAACCTGATGTAACTTGTAAGTTGAAGTATTTTTTGTGAAACATAAAATCTTTTAATTATCGATATTGACAGGGGCTTTTTATTATTACGTCTGTTACCTGGCTTATAGTCTCCCTTTTAAAATCAGTGACTTGTTTTGATTTGCTTGACTGATTTTTTGTATTCATCCGCGGTTATTATAAATAAGTCGCTCAACTAGTTTTTGGTACAGTTTGTATGACACGTTTTTCATGGAATGTTAAATTTTGGCGGTCTTTACTGTGGCCATTTTGAAAAGAATATAATATTTTTGTGGTTACTTTGCTTCTCTAGGATACAGTTTTATATGGACTAATTTACGTTCTTCAGAGGAGTTTCCCAGTGGGGAAAAACTTTTATTTTGAATTTGTTTGTCTTTTGACTTTGAATACAGAGTTTTGTGTAACATAATTTTCTGTTTGAATGAGGAGTTCTAGGGCTAGAAAAGCTATAGACTATAGAAAAATGGCTTCGGGTTTTTAGTCCCGTCAGTGTTCCTACAACTAGTCACAGCTCGACAAGTTTGACGGAAGATTCGAGTTCTAAGGTGTCTACGAAAATTTCGGGCACTAAAGGTCCGGTAGTTACAGTTCCGGATAAGATTAGAATGACAAATGCCATTAAGTCGCATGGGAAACATATTCCTGGGAAAGAGGGCTCCGTGTCAGTTCCAGTTAAATCGAGTTTACCCGTCGGAGTCTCCGATAAATTAGACGAGCCTAAACATACGGTCTCACCGGCTAAGCTTCTCAGTGATACAGATAAAAGAAAACAACTGTTGGCTCGCCTTGCAGAATTGGACGAGAAACAGAATGTATTGCAAGAACGGAAAGAGTTGGAGATACTTCGAAAACAGGTGGAGGAAAGAGAAGCCGTGGTGGATGAGCTGGAAAAGTCACTGTCGGGCCCGTCACTGTCAATGCCTAAGAGAGGGAAGGAAGGTTCGAAGAAACCTCGTGTAGCTGCTGGTTTTCAGGTGCCTTTGCCTTCTTCTACTCCAGCTGGAGATTCAGGTATGGATTTATTAACTATTAAACATTTGAGAGAAATGACTGGTTTGAGGAGAAGGACAAGGAAGGAAATGGCAAAACTTGGGGTTGTCAGCTCAGAGTCTTCAACTGATAATAGTGCTTCTACTACGGATAATGAGTCAACTGTTTCTGACTCTGATGATGGTGGTTCTGGGCTTCACAGTAGTAGTGTTAAGAAGCATAATAGACATAGTAATAAACATACAAAATCTGGTATAACTTCAAAATGTTCTGATTCTGTTAAAAATAGGCAAAAATATCCGCATTCTACCTTAAGGTTTGACTTTGTCAATAGAAATATTACTTTTGAGAAAATAGATTTTAATTTGTTTGTAGCAGGAGAATTAGAAATCATTTCTTCACCTAAGATTAGAGAAAAAGAAGCAAAAGCTAGATTGGATTTGTTAAAAAAGTTGATGTACCTAAATAGCTCATATGATTTTTCTGTTGTTAAGTCACTTTATGCTGCCATTTTGAGAGAGATTTGAATTAGGTCACAGTAACTGGGGGGATGATTTCCATTATGTTGAGTCTGCAGTGCTGGCTAGACACAAAGTTAAGAATTTTAGAAATGTAGATTTTGTGCAATTACGTCCCAAACCATCGTTTGATCTTCCTCAGGGAAATTCAAGTACTGTTGGAGGTGAAGATTACAAAATTTGGTTTTGTAATAGATATCAAAGGAATAAATGTCCGCAAAAATCATCACATGTTATTGCTTTGAAAGGGGGAAAAACCCGGTTTGCAAAGCATATTTGTGCTACATGTTGGGCAAACAGATAGAAAAATAGTTGCCACACCCAGAATGTTCCACTGCCTGCCCTCATGCCAGTGTATGACTTACTAATGGCTTGTGGGCTATGGCCTCAACTAATAATACATCAGATAATACTTCTTTAGATGGTTTGGCTGATATTTTCTTGCCTAGTTTTTGTAAATATCAACACATAGGTTCGTCTCCTAAAGTTATTGAAGACTCTAATTTTTGAAAATTCAGTTGTAAAGTGTGTTGTAATCATAAAAAAAAGTTGTAAGGTTTGTTTAAGCTTGAAAGAAACATTATCTCTTTCATCTCAGGAAAAAATTGAGATAAGTCGGGAGTTAAATCTTCAGGCCTTTATAATTTTGAAGGCTGCAGGATTCCTGTTAATAATAGGATAGATACAGATTTTATTAAGCAAATGCTGCATGGTTAACAATGATATGTTGGTGTGTGATTTATTAAAATATGGTTTTCCAATTGATGTAACATTAGAGGATAAAAAAATTCTATTTGATAAACCACCTTGTAAGAGGAATTTAGCTGGTGCAACCGCTTTCCCGGATCATATGTTGAAATATTTACAGAAAGAAGCTTCTTGTGATGCTATAATTGGTCCTTTTAGTTCTTGTCCTTTTCTAGATGGTATGGTCATTTCTCCTTTAAACACAGTCCCCAAGTCCAATCCTAATGAGAGACGTATTATTTTAGATTTGAGTTTTCCCAAGGATGGTACAGGAGTTAATGATTTTGTTTCGAAGGATGAATATCTTGGTTCTGATGTTGAACTGGTTTATCCTAAAATAGATGACTTTGTGTCTCTTATTAAAGCCAAAAGGTCAAGGTTGTTTAATGTTTTAAGTTAGATCTGGCGTCGAGCGTATAGGCAAATAAGCATTTGTCCATCCAGTTATAATTTAGTGGGTTTCAAATGGAAAAAACATATTTCTTTTTGACACTGTATTATCTATGGGGTTAAGATCTTCAGCACATATTTGTCAAAGAGTGACAAATGCTTTTTGCTTTTATGATGTTCAAATTTGGTTTTTTGTATATGTAATTATCTAGATGATTTTTGTGGTGTGGAAAAAAATGATGTGGCTCATTTTGCTTTTATGTTACTTAGAGAGATTTTTGATAGGAGTGGCATTGAGGAAGCTCTTGATAAAGCTTGTCCTCCTTCTGACATTATGGTCTTTTTAGGTGTTTTATTCAATAGCAGTACTATGACCATGGAGGTTACTCAAGAAAGACTTGCAGAGATTAAGTCTTTGGTTTCTTCTTGGTTAGGGAAAGAGTCGGTTACTTTAAAAGAGATACAAAGTTTGTTGGGTAAACTTAACTTTGTGGGTGCTTGTGTTAGGTCAAGTAGAATATTTGTTAACAGGATTTTGAATTGGTTTTAGAGAATGTCATGCTTGTTCTTCAAATAAATTTTTAGTGACTAATGACGTTAAAAAAGATTTGTTGTGGTGGCATAAATTTTTATCTATATTTCAGGGCAAATCTCTGATTGATTATGGAGAATGGTCGCTAGTAGATTCGGTTTTTAGTTGTGATAGTTGTTTAACAGGATGTGGTGGAATTTGTGGTAATAGTTTTTTCCACAGTGTTTTTCCTGGTTTTATTTTTAAATCAGAATTTGAGCATTACATGTTTGGAGATGTTAACTGTCATTGTTTCTCTTAAATTATGGTGTGCTGTTTTGAGAAAGAAAAAAGTGGTTATTTATTGTGATAATCAAGCAGTTTGTATTGTTATCAATACGGGCAAAACTCGGAGTTTATTTTTACAAAAGTGCTTACGGGAGCTATGTTTTATTACCTCAGTTAATGAGATTCAAATCAAAGCAATTCATCTCAGTTCAGATGAGAATCGTATTGCAGATTGTTTGTCCAGATGGGATTCAGATCCTATGTATATTAATGCATTTTATGAACAAGTTTCTCATGTTTCTTTGTTGGAGAATGTTGCTGTTCCTGAAGATATTTTTAGATTTCTTCATGATTGGTAATTGTAATTTGTTTCAGAGAAACAGTTTGTGATTCTTAAACAGGATCTCAGGAAGTCACATAGATCAGCTTTTGCTGATGGTACCAACAAGAATTTGCATATACAGTGGGAAAGTTTCATCTTATTTTGTTTATATTTTGGACTTTGTTATTTACCTGCTTCTACATCAACTTTACAATTATATGCTCAATTTCTTAGTAGATCTTTTAAATCAGTGCAAAGTATTAAGAATTATATTAGTGGAGTGAAGACATTGCATATGTGTTTAGGTTATAACATTGATCTTATTAATACTTATTTACTTAATTTATCCCTTAAAGGTATTGCTAGGTTAAAATCCTTGGGCTGTTCAACGTGCAGAGCCTATTACTTTAGATATTTTATTGGGGATTTTTGAAAAGTTGGATTTTTCTGTTAAAGACAATGTTGTTTATTGGTGTTTATTTCTTTTTGCATTTTTTCTTTGTGCAAGAAAATCGAATTTGGTTCCCACTTCTTTGGATGATATTGATAAAGGTAAATTTTTGAACTCTAATTGTATTCGCCATTGTGGTAATTATGTTTTAATACATTTTTAATTGGTCAAAAACTATACAATTTGGAGAAAGAGAGGTTATATGTCCCTTAGTTAGATTAAAAGATAGGAGGTTATGTCCTGTAACAGCTTATGATTTGCTTTTATCTTTGAAAATTCGTCAACATCGTCATGTGTTATTTACTTTACCAAATGGTTCAGTGGTTACATATTATTTGTTTCAGAAAAAGTTAAGGGAATGTATTCAAATGATAGGTTTAGATTGTGAGAAATTTTCCAGTCATTCTTTTAGACGGGGTTTTGCAACTCTTGCACATAGGTCAAATATCCCCCATGAGCTTATTCAATTACTAGGTGATTGGAAATCGGACGCTTATAAGGTTTATTTAGATCTTAATTGGAATGATAAAATTGATATTTTATCTAGGATGTTTGTATTAGAAACAGAATGATTTGGTTATCTGTTTTTCTTGTCATTCCAGGCCTGATGGTTCATATTATTTCTGATTCCATTGCCAAGGACGTTAGCGGCATTTGGCATACCAAGGTGATTGCCTTCCCAGGGATTAACATAGCCCGTCTCTCAGCTAGGATATAGAATGCTCATTTTTTGGTGTCAAAACCTTTCACAATTATTCATGTTGGCACTAATGACATTAATTCTAGGGAGAATTATTCAGTTGATGAGATTATTAGTTTTTTCAATAATCTGATTACTTTGATTAGGAGTATTAATTCTCATACTCATATTGTCTTTTCTTCTATTTTGCCTCGTCCGTGTGATTATATGGATACAAGTGCGAAAGTTAAACAAGTCAATAAGTTGTTGGAAGGTCTATGTAAAGAAAGGAATTGTCAATTTATTCATTCATTTAGGCCTTTTTTCAAGTTTGGTAAACCAATTCGTTCACTATTTGCTGTTAAAGACAAAGGTCTTCATTTGAATTTAGAAGGCACGCGTTTATTACGCCGTTTTTTCATTAATACTGTGTCGCATTTGGTTAAAGGTAAAGTGGTTCTGTAAGATGTTGTTTGCTCAGCATGTAGCACTGTATGTTATATATGTATATATTCATGTTTATATGTTAAGTTTATGTCTGTATATAAGTTTGTTATTTCAATGAATGTAGCTCTGTCAAAATTGTTCATGGTGCTTTATTTTGATTCAGATACATAGTCTTTAAAGGGAGTTGTTCTTATTCCTTTAGACTTCTTGTACGTGGTTCGACAGTATCTTTATGTCTTACACGTTTTTGTTACCTTTTGAAGGAGGTTTTTGTCACTTCTTCGAGGTTAGAAGACTTGTGGTAATGGTTTTCTTGACGTTACCCTAGTCTTGTTGAGATTGATATAGTTTTTGATTTTGCTGCATTCTTTTATGATTATTAGATTTGTTAAATTTGTAACATTGATTGATATGTATTTTGTCAGTGATTTGTTTTTTGTTTTTTTTTTTCTTTATGTTTTATGTTTTGGCGGGTTTTGGCGGAATCTGATTAATGTAAGCCCTTTTGTTATATTGACTTTGGACATTTATAAATTATCATGGATTATGTTCTATAATGTTAGTTCTTACATTAATCCATTATTAAGTAATATTGAGTTTTATGTACTTAAGTGTCATACATAAATCAATAAATATATTTTGGTACATTATTTCCTGGAGTTTTGCTTCTGATTTTGAGATAATTTGAAGTATTTTTGTGAAACATAAAATCTTTTAATTATCGATATTGACAGGGGCTTTTTTATTATTACGTCTGTTACCTGGCTTATAGTCTCCCTTTTAAAATCAGTGACTTGTTTTTGATTTGCTTGACTGATTTTTTGTATTCATCCGCGGTTATTATAAATAAGTCGCTCAACTAGTTTTTGGTACAGTTTGTATGACACGTTTTTCATGGAATGTTAAATTTTGCCACTCCCGCCCGCCTATTATTTTGTGTTTTTTTGATTAGGTACATTATATATACCTGTTCGTTAGTTTTTTTGTGTTGTGTATTATGTCATCCAAGGGCAATTTTGTTTGTGTGCTGTTGAAAATATAGCAGAATCTGATTAATGTAAGGGCGGAATCTGATTAATGTAAGCCCTTTTGTTATATTGACTTTGGACATTTATAAATTATCATGGATTATGTTCTATAATGTTAGTTCTTACATTAATCCATTATTAAGTAATATTGAGTTTTATGTACTTAAGTGTCATACATAAATCAATAAATATATTTCGGTACATTATTTCCTGGAGTTTGCTTCTGATTTTGAGATAATTAAGGATTTTTAGAAATTTTCCTGTTTTATTCGAGAATCTCATAATTTGTTATACAAACTAATCTAGAATAATCATTAATACATAATTTATCAGATTATTCAACTGTTCAAATCCAATCAAAATCATTTAACAGTCCGTGTCTATGACACTGATTCTATATTAGATGATAAATTTGGGGACGATGAAAATGCTGTGTTGGTGTTTTCTTTATTGGTAAATTAGCCTCTTGATTTTGGGAAAAGTTGTTCCTGAATTTGCAAATTTTGGAAAATAAAAACCTGATGTAACTTGTAAGTAAGGATTTTTAGAAATTTTGACGCATCGTAAATTAGGAAAGTAGCATTGATTACGTCAGATTGTCGGCAAGATCAAAGGTGTCAACTGGAAGCAGGTTCTTTGGGAATTTTGGGAGGAAAATTAGAGGGCTCGCGGTGTAGATCAAAGGTATCATGGGTTGACAGAATGATGATGTTTTTGTGGATTTTTTTTTATCATTTGAAAAGAGATATTTTTTTTTAAATCTTTTTTTTTGATCTTTATTAAACGCCCCCTTTTGAAAAATGTTACACCCCAGGGGTAACCAACCCATCATAAAAGAACTCATTTGCCCTGGAGAAATAAATGTGCCAAAAATTGAAGAAAAACAATTAACATACTTTAATACAAGCATCTTGATTATTCATCATTCATAATGCAGTGATAGCATTTGAGTTGAGAAAAAAAATGAAGTTAGTAAAATAAATGTTAAAGATATACGTTGCTCAAATTTGATATCAGAAAATATTGATAATTGCTACACAGTCTTTTTGTAAATATAAAATAAGATTTTTTTGAGTTCACACAATGTAGCTATGTTATGTTTAAAAATTTATACACTATAGATGGTCACAATATTTAGAATATTTATTCATGAATATTTAGTCAGTTATTTTAAGAAAAGACTTAAGATCTACTTTACTTGACCTGTAATAGGGAACGCAGTTTCTCATACAAAATTTAATTATTCTGTTATTCAAATTAGACTCATTCAGTATGAATTTCATAGATTTTAATTAATTCCTTTGATTAAAATATATTACTCAAGGATGAGCATAGTATATCTCTTAAAACATTCCTTTTTACCTCCCTGTCCTGAATTACCATTTTTGTTTTGGTATAAGACCTCATCCCATGAAATAAGAATGCAAGTCAGTCTGTTTGACTTAGTAACTCATAATTTTGTTGTCTTGATCCAGTGCCTAGTTCATCTCTTTTTTTTTTGGTTTTACACTATCACTAAAATGTTCACTAAATGCACATTCTAGTCGAATATAAGTAGAATTTTTGAAGAGATTGTTTATATTTGTTGTTGAAAAATACATGCATACTGCTATGCATTTTGATAAAACCAAAAAAGACAGCGGGAAAAATCTTACACTACATTAGTGTATATGAACACTTAATAATTTATATAATGAAGTCTTTTCATTTTAGATGTGGATATAATCTGATGAAACTATGGACAGCTGAAATTGCCCATTCCCCATTTGCAGCAGCCCCACTGATCAGTGATGTAGATGGGGATGGTAGACTTGATATTATAGCTGCTCCACTTAGTGAGTCTAAAACAGTTGTTGAGGCAGAGAATGGAAAAACACTTACTGAATCCAGGTGGCCAACACAAAAACTAGATACATCCATTTTGGCTTCACCACTACAGGTTAGTTTTAAGTTGAAGAAAAGAAAAAGAAAAATTCAGCACAATGTGATAATTATATTGGTTTTCACATTTGAGATGTAACTGAGCTAAATTAAAATTAAAATGATATTTATAACTTACTTGGTTAATGGTTTCATTAAAGATATATCGTAAAATTCCTATTAAACGCCCCCGGGGGTTAAACATTTTCCAAAAGGGGGCTATTATTACAACACGTTTTTTTCCTAAATCCAAAAATCATTTAAAATACACTAAGTGTTAACAAGTGTTGGTAATAACATTAAAATGTGTTGATTTTAAAGTTCATGTGATACATTTTTGTGATTACTATGAAATAAAATATTACGGATTTATTAAAGAGTTCACCACTGATTAGCAGATTTTTTTTCATATCAAAAAGCCGGGGGGGGGGGGGGTGGGCTTTAATAAGTGGAGGGGCCTTTATTAGGAATTTTACAGGAGTTTTTGGAAATAATTCTAGAAACAGCATAATATGTATGGTCAATGCAATTAAAAACATGATATTTAGTGAAGCTGGATAAATAAAGTAAGGCACTGTGTCCAATGTTATAATTAGACACTGTCACTCACATTACCAACATTTTTTTGAGTCAGAATATGTCAGAATATGTATATCATGAACATTACAAAATAAAGCTAGATAGCTAATAATTAAAGTATAACAATTTAGTCTAATATAAACATTATTGTAATTCTATATTAAGTAGAATGAGCCTGTGATTTCAATATTAAAGCAACTGTTTTAGTAAAAATGCCATATAAAACTGTAATTAAGATATAGTAAAAAAAAAATAGTTTACATATTGTTAGTTCCTAATATTAGTCATGTTTGCTTGTATTTGTTATATTGACTATTCTAGCATCAGATGATTTTATTTATGATATTTAAATGTTTCTTCTTACATGCATATTGTATGTATTATACTCATTTGATTTATTTACAGTTTGACATAGATGGAGATGGTATGCTAGATATACTGTTTGTAACATTCTCTGGTGACATATTATTTTATACACCAAATGGAACTGCCATAAAGGACAAGTTTATGGAGGTAATTATCTTCATGAGAGTATAATATAATTATTATTATTATTATTATTATTATTATTATTATCATATTTTATTATTATAATTATTATTATTATACAAGCTCACTATTTCAGTACAATGTCAGTCACCTAAAGTAGTGGATACATCTTCTTATGCTAATAGGTACCAGTGACTGTAAATAACTTTATATTACTATATTACTTTGTCTCCTCACATTTTTAAGGTATACGTCTTCTTGTTTACTTAGCAGACATCACTATCATCTACTGAACATCAACTAACATATTTGATTAAAGACTTAGTTTCATAGTTTGCATAGAATATCAAATTGTACTTTAAGTGTCAAGAAGAAATTATTGTCTAAATTCAGATAATGTAAAATATTTGCAGTGTATTATTATATATTTATTGTGAAAATATAACTAAGTGTAAATTAGAAATACTGTTTATAACTACCTTACAGATAGCACCAGGTTATGTGAAGGAGGATTGGTATAATCAAGTGGTGTCGGTATCCGGTGATGATATAAAAACATATGTAAAGGAAGCCAGTGATAGTGTTAAACATGTAAGCATTCTGTTTGTTCCCTTGTTAGTTTGAACCCTTTTCTGTTTGTAATGAAAATATCTGTAAATTTTCCTTCAATATTACTCTTTAACTTCAATAGGAAACAATT
This sequence comes from Ruditapes philippinarum, assembly GCF_026571515.1. Taxonomy (NCBI): domain Eukaryota; kingdom Metazoa; phylum Mollusca; class Bivalvia; order Venerida; family Veneridae; genus Ruditapes; species Ruditapes philippinarum. The sequence goes on along the minus strand of NW_026861195.1, from coordinate 5,010 downwards.
AAGCCTATGGTTTCTTTAATGTTAAGAAACTATCTTGGTAGCTTATTAATAGTGGTTGTACTCATGTGTGAAATAATGTGAATCTTCTATCTTCTACAGTAAAGCTGGAAAGTGGCCATATGGCTTATACAGTGTAGGTGTAACTTAGAACCTAACCAATAATAAATGTGCATGTATATATAATTGACTTAATGACTTAACAGGAGATGTATTTGCTAAATGAACAGTCTTATCCAAATAAATTCTTCTTAGTTATTCTTTGTTTAAGTCTATATCAAGATTAAAGTTTTAAGTAGATATACCCATAACTGAGCTTATTTCATAAATGTACTACTTACATGTATATACATCTTTATATAAGGACAAGAGTTACCTCCCTGTTGATGCCCATGTTATGGCTACCCCAGTGATCGCTGATATCAACAATGACAACAAGTTAGAGGAGTTAATCATTCCAGTTTCCTATTACTTTGATGATGAAGATTACAGGTACACATAATTTGCTCATATTAAAGGGTTAATAGATATGATCCAGGCACATATTCTTTCCAGAGGACTTATTGTTTATAATGTTTGAGTTTTAAAGAAATAATGACTGGATTTAATGTCTTTATTTTCTGTCTTCCAATTCAATTTATGTTCATCACATTATCTTGTCTTACCATATTGTTAGTATAACTACTTGCAAGATGCGAATCATCTTATTATATCAGACAATCAGTTTAATAAGCATAAACAAAAATACTGTTTGCTAACTGTGTCACTTAAGTTTATTTTATGTACTTAAAAAAAAAAAATGGAAAAAAGAATTATAAAATAACATTTAATTCTGAACAACCATGAATATTTAAAATCAATATCAAATAAATTGAGCCGCGCCATGACGGTTTCTTTACTTGTTATAGAGTTTGTAAGTGAACAGCATGGATCCTGATCAGACTGTGCAGCTGCGCAGGCTGGTCTGGATCCATGCTGGTTGCAAACCCATTATGTTGGTTTTGTCATGGCGTGGCTCAATTGATTTGTAGGTATCACAATGTCAAATATATATGACTAAACTGGACAGCAAATCTAAAGCGCATTAAAATTCCAGAAACACTTGAAATCCCCATATTAAATTGAAGGAAAATTTAGAATTAAGGAAAATTTGGGGAATCTATTTTTCTTGATATTTATTGCACACGAATAAAGCGAGAATTAGATACACAAGAAAAAACCTGATATACGGTATTTAGCTTGTATACCAAAACCTATATCACCTTGTTGGTAGAGGTAAACCTATTTGAATATTTTCAGACTTTCAGAAAATTTCGAGCATATAAACAACATTAATGAGACAGAGTTAGGAAAATATGTTGTATCAGGAATCACCATTGTTAATCTGAGAGAGATGAAGGTTCTTCAAACAATCTTCCTTGATCTTACTACAGTAAGTGCTTTATATATGTATATATTACATAATCACAAGAGAAATTATATATGTATTAATTACCCTTCCAGATTTTTTCCGCCTTTTTGATTGGATATTGATCACCCGAAAGAAATTGATATAACTGAGCCAGACGGGTAATATACACACTAAATTTCCCTGTTGGGTACCCAACGTTGTAAACAACATGCGCTGAGGTGATGCGCGTACGGTTCGATTTTACTCGGTGTAAATTCCGATTTAAAAGCACTTTTAATATTGTAAATATTGTAAATATTTACCAAAGTAGAGTAATGATACATATTACCATCAGTATCAAAAACAAATATGACCTTGTGAAAGCTTGATATTGCGTTCAATAGACTACTCCTTTTCTCTTGTTTACATTCGTTAAGTACGGGAAAAATACGTCATGTATTTATGTGACGTCATGTTGTGACGAAGAGGTATCCCAAAGGGAAACTTATTTCGAGGTTTCATTTGAAACAGCAATGATTTTTTAGCTCACCTGTCACAAAGTGACAGGGTGAGCTTTTGTGATCGCTTTTCGTCCGGCGTCCGTCCGTCCGTCCGTCGTCCGTCCGTCCGTCCGTAAACTTTTACTTTAAATGACATCTCCTCATAAACCACTAAGCCAATTTCATCCAAACTTCACAGGAATGTTCCTTTGGTGGTCACCTTTAAAAATTGTTCAAAGAATTTAATTCCATGCAGAACTCTGGTTGCCATGGCAACCAAAAGAAAAAACTTTAAATATCTTCTTTTAAAAAACCCAAAAAGCTAGAGCTTAGATATTTGGCATGAAACATCTTCTAGTGAGTGTCTACCAAGTTTGTTCAAATAAAAGCCCTGGGGTCAAAATTGGCCCCGCCCCAGGGGGTCATTGATTTTCCCTATATGCGTATAGTAAAAACTTAAAAAATCTTCTTTTAAAGAACCCATAGAGCTAGAGCTAAGATATTTAGCATGAAACATCTTCTAATGGGTGTCTACCAAGTTTGTTCAAATAAAAGCCCTGGGGTCAAAATTGGCCCCGCCCCCAGGGGGTCATTGATTTTCCCTATATGCATATAGTAAAAACTTAAAAATTCTTCTTTCAAAGAACGCAAAGAGCTAGAGCTAAGATATTTAGCATGAAACATGTTCTAATGGGTGTCTACAAAGTTTGTTCAAATAAAAGATTTGGGGTCAAAATTGGCCCCGCCCCGGGGGTCATTGATTTTCCTTATATGTGTATAGCAAAAACTTAAAAAATCTTCTTTGAAAAACCCCAAATAGCTAGAGTTTTGATATTAAGCATGAAACAGCTTCTAGTGAGTGTCTACCAAGTTTGTTCAAATAAAAGCCCTGGGGTCAAAATTGGCCCCGCCCCAGGGGGTCATTGATTTTCCCTCTATGCATATAGTAAAAACTTAAAAAATCTTCTTTTAAAGAACGCAAAGAGCTAGAGCTAAGATATTTAGCATGAAACATGTTCTAATGGGTGTCTACAAAGTTTGTTCAAATAAAAGCCCTGGGGTCAAAATTGGCCCCGCCCCGGGGGTCATTGATTTTCCTTATATGTGTATGGCAAAAACTTAAAAATCTTCTTTGAAAAAACCCAAATAGCTAGAGTTTAGATATTAAGAATGAAACATCTTCTAGTAAGTGTCTACAAAGTTTGTTCAAATAAAAGCCCTGGGGTTAAAACTGGCCCCGCCCCAGAGGTGTCATTGTTTTTATATGCCCGAAAGGGCATATTATGTTATACCCCCATGCGTCCGTCTGTCTGTCTGTCCGTCCGTCCGTCTGTCCGTCCGTCCGTACATCCGTCCGTCCGTTAGCAATTTGGTTTCCGGAGCATAACTTAAGTTCCATTTGGCCCACAATGTTCAAACTTCATAGGATGATTGTCCATATTGGGTAGAAGACCCCTATTGATTTTGGGGTCAAAAGGTCAAAGGTCAAGGTCACTCTGACCTTAAAACTGAAAACAGTTTCCGGAGCATAACTTAAGTTCCATTCGACCCACAATGTTCAAACTTCATAGGATGATTGTCCATATAAGGTAGAAGACCCTTATTGATTTTGGGGTCACAAGGTCAAAGGTCAAGGTCGCTATTACCTTGATACTGAAAACATTTTCCGGAGCATAACTTAAGTTCCAATTGACCCACAATGTTCAAACTTCATAGGATGATTGTCCATAGTGGGTAGAAGACACCTATTGATTTTGGGGTCAAAAGGTCAAAGGTCAAGGTCACTATGACCTTAAAACTGAAAACAGTTTCCGGAGCATAACTTAAGTTCCATTCGACCCACAATGTTCAAACTTCATAGGATGATTGTCCATATTGGGTAGAAGACCCCTATTGATTTTGGGGTCACAAGGTCAAAGGTCAAGGTCACTATTACCTTGATACTGGAAACAGTTTCCGGAGCATAACTTGAGTTCCATTTGGCCCACAGTGTTCAAACTTCATAGGATGATTGTCCATATTAGGTAGAAGACCCCTATTGATTTTGGGGTCAAAAGGTCATGGGTCAAGGTCACTATATCTTTTAAACTGAACACAGTTTCTGGAGCATAACTTAAGTTCAATTTGGCCCACAATATTCAAACTTCATAGGATGATTGTCCATATTGGGCAAAAGACCCCCTATTGATTTTGGGGTCACTAGGTCAAAGGACAAGGTCACAATTACCTTAAAACCAAAAACAGTTTCCGGAGCATAACGTAAGTTTCATTTGGCCGACAATATTCAAACTTCATAGGATGATTGTCCATATTGGGTAGAAGACCCCTATTGATTTTGGGGTCACAAGGTCAAAGTCACTTTTACCTTAATACTGAAAACACTTTCTAGAGCATAATTAAAGTTCCAATTGGCCCACAATATTCAAACTTCTTAGGATGATTGTCCATATAAGGTAGAAGACCCCTATTGATTTAGGAGTCACAAGGTCAAAGGTTAAGGTCATTATTAATAACTTAAGTATTAATCAACCTACAGCTGTAAAATTTTATAGGATGAACAGCAAATTCCCATGTCATTCAAATGCTTCATCCTTACTAAAAAAAAAAACACTTTCGGGCATATAATGCTGCGCCTAGCGGTGCTCTTGTTAACTATATGTGTATAGTTAAAACTTAAAAAATCTTCTTTTAAAAAACCCAATGAGCTAGAGGTTAGATTTTAAGCAGGAAACATCTTTTTGTTGGTGTCTACTTTTTGGAAGTTAAATATAAAGGTAAATATCCAAAACTTTTTTCTTAAGACAGTACATGTGACATCAAAACATGACTAAAATATTTCCGAATCAGACTGAGATGACTTTGAAAGCAGACATGCAATTATGACCGGGTTTAGACTGTTCCTAACCATGGGTAGATGGCAACAACATTTAGTTGATATGCAAATTAGGCTATCCCAAACATTCATTTCGACGATTTCACTTTGCATGCATGTACCCCCTACTTACAATTTTTATGCGTGCATCTAGAATTGTTGTGCGTGAATTATGCACTGTAGTGCGTGAATGGGCATGCTGATCCCTTTAGGGGCTGCCATAGCTAAAAATAGTAAATGAAAAATGAAAA
>NW_026861194.1:42500-113583 GCF_026571515.1 Ruditapes philippinarum | reverse complement strand
CATTCCTGCGTTACTGCACATGCACGATGATGTTTTTAAAACACGCGCTAGCACGTGTTTTCGAACCATGACATTTACCGTTGTTTTGCTGGCGGCACAGTTTTTTACACAGCGACCGGCGCATAGACGCAGACCAAGATCAGCCGGCACATCCGTGTTGTCTGGTCATAGTCATCAGTTTATATTGCGAAATTGTCCCTAAAAAATGAGTACTTTTGTCCAGACCGAAAGATGGGTCTATTTATACTAACTAGTGTGATAAGCGTTACCGAGTATTTTGACGAGAATCAAACATAATTTTTTAGCCTATTACCGTAGATGTAAACGTGATTTTCACAACGAAATACGTTAATATGTCACAATCAATTAAGGCAAGGTCATCGAAATGTAGCATTTGAGAGTCAGTTATTTTCAGCGTTAATTCTCTTCCTTAAGCTAATTGTTACAATGAAGAGCTACTTAATTAACACTTACATTTCTATAGCCACTCATTTCCGTCTATATTTAACGCGTTCATGTACATTCTCAACTTTGCATTGTCTAAAAAATTAAATGTTTATATGTAACAGGCCTTTCGAGATGAATCGGCACTGTGCTGTATTGTCACTATTTATCTATCGTTGTGTCGTGTTGCCACGCTATTGTTGTGTCGTGTTGCCACATGTGACATTCACATGACAGAACGACAAATAATAGCACTTAGACGACAATTCTTTCAGTTTTGGCTGTCCATGCCAACAAAAAAGCTTCAATATACATGTACACATATAAATTTTACAGACAGGGAATGAAGTGCTGATATTTTATATTTGAGCCGCGTCACGACAAAACCAACATAATGCGTTTGCGACTAGCATGCATCCAGACCAGCCTGCTCATCCGCGCAGTCTGATCAGGATCCATGCTGTTCGCTTACAGACCCTATAACAAGTAAATAAACTGATAGCGAACAGCATGGATCCCGATCAGACTGCGCGGATGCGCAGGCTGGTCTGGATCCATGCTGGTCGCAAACCCATTATGTTGGTTTTGTCGTGACGCGGCTCATATTCTATATTTTAGTTTGTCACTCGGAGATGAATGCCATCTTAAACAGAATTTCCTCAGATGTCCGTGGCTGTAAATTATACGTGACATTGTTTCCATGTAACCAATGTGCAAAAATTATAATACAGGCTGGGATAGCGGAAGTTGTGTATTATGACGATAAGCACGATTTTAAAATCGAAACTCAAGCTTCTAAACTTATGCTGGAAAAAGCTGGCGTTAAAACCAGGTACGTTCAGTGACCAATCTCTGACACAAGCTCAGATGTCTTTAAGTTATTCTTGCATGCGTAGCGTAAATTAGGAGCTGATCAGACTGGTTCAGTGTGCCACCCTTCACCATGTCCAAAAGATATTTGTTAACTAATTAAACTATGCCTTAAAAACGAGGTACGTTCAGTGAGTCAATTTAAACTATGCCTAGAGATCTTTGTTGAATCATTGAAACTAGCGTAAAAACTAGGTACGTTCAGGAAGTCATGTCATACAATAATGTACCGAGATCAAAAGATCTTTGTCAACTTATTACACTGTACGTCAAAAACCAGATACTGGTAAGTCAAATATAACTATGTCTAAAAGATATTTGTCAGCCAAAAGAAACTAGTGTCAGTTCAGTAAGTCATATTTTACCCTGTCCAAAAGATCATTGTCAACTTAAGGAAACTTTTGTCAAAACCAGGTGCGTATAGTACGAAATGATACTGTCGCTTAAAGAAATAGATATTGTAAATAGCGTAAAACTATGTACGGTTTCACTATGTTCAAGATCTTTGTAAACTTATTGAAACTAGCATCTGAACAAGGTGTGTTCGATGAGGCACATTTTTTGCCTAGTGTTATAACAAGGTGAGTCCAGTGAGGGATATTTTACTGTATTCAAAAGATCTTTGTTAACAAATTGAAACTAGCATTAACACTAGATATGTAAAATAAGGAACATTTTACTGAATCAAAAACATCTTTGTAATTTAATTGAAACTAGCGTCAATATCAGCTACGTTCAGTGACGCACATTTTACTGTACCCGAGGTCTTTGTCAACTTATTTAAACTAGCGTCAAAACGAGGTACACTCAGTAAATGACATTATATATTATGTCCAAAAGATCGTTGTTAACTTTTTCAACCTAGCTTCAAAACCAGGTACGTTTTGTAAAACGCATTTAATTATGTTCAAAACTTACTTAATATCATCTCATTGAAATCCAGGGAAAAAAATACCATGTCTAAAACAACTATCGATGTCGTCAGAATATGGAAGGCTATTTCATTTTGCTCCAAAAAGAGGAGCACTTGTCAATCCATCGAAACATTATTTAAATGTTATTATCATATGCTATATCTAAAAGGCTTACGTCACAACCACAGATATTAAAATGTCCTAACAAAATGCCAGCTTTTACATATGAAACGAATCGTAGGGCACAAGAACATTTAAACTAAGTAACCATAAAATCCTAAACGGAAATCGAAGGTCACAATGCGTATCTATATCGTTGCCCCATTGGGGAATAGGGACTCATTTTACACATGAGCGGGTTATTCTCTGCTGAAAACAAATCTGCAATGGACAGGAATCAAAGAAATGTTCCGTGGATGTTCCGTGTTTAATTACTTCCTTTGCATATTTATATGGCATTCCTCTATTCATCAGAATGAACTTGTGTTCAGCAAAGAATGACCTTTGCATGTGCGAGAACGGTACCTTTGACTGCATAAAAAGGGTGACGAAATGGATATGAAACATTGATTTTAAACGCTATTTATCTATATTTCAGACGATACGAGCCAACACAACTGGAATTCAGAATTGGACAGATAGAAAGTAAACTGTGATTCCACAAAAACACACACAGAAATATAGAAAACGATACAAGACTAGAGGCCAACTAAATATTTAATTATTTTGATTGGTGGATAAATATTCGGTATTTACACAAGTTTTTATTACAATAGATGTGCTTATATGCAGAAAAACAACAACCTTTTATGATGAAAATTATACGAAATTTTACTACGTTTTTCATAGTTTCTTTTTTTTTGTATATAAAGATGATGAGACCAATTGGTTAAACATTTGTGAAAATACATGGCTAAATTTATAAAAATAAAATGAGGCTCGCATTATATGACTAATTTCAAACCCGGTCTTTACATTTAGTATAAAACCTACCCTCTATTTATCACACTGAGATGTGAGAAAAATGTGGATATTTTCACTTCGATGTGTGATAAAGCACACGAGAAAAAAAACAACGAAACATATATTATTCTCTTATTAGAAGATTAACATTGAAGCGCAGGAAAGTGACACACGTCAAGAACATGACGCCAGACGCGGCGCAAATAAAAAAAAATCATGTACGGATTTTTCAACAAATAAAATTAAATGTAAAAAATAAAAAATTCTACAAAACAACAATTTTTCTTCAAATTTATATGTTAGGCCATGTAAACTCGATTTTGGCTAATTTCAGGTATTTTCATCATTTTCTGTTAACCCATTACCCGATATACACGCCTTTTAACGCCTTTTTCACCCCTCCCCCTTTTTGTTGTTGTATCAAATGGTAAAAAATGCCTTATTTAGGCCTTCAACACTTGTTTTTGTTTGACAAAAATTTTGTTTAAAAAAAAGTGACCACTTTTTCGGCGCGGCTCCCAACCAAAAGAAACATCAAGGGTTGCCAGAAGGGGGATGTGCCCCCTTCTGTTTTTGGGGTTTGAAGGTGGGGCGGCAGTCCCCCTCATCGCCAAGAAAATTTGGACTTGTGAGAGGCTAAAAATGACCACAAATAATAGAAAATACTAAAACAATATGGTAAACCGCAAAGGTTGCACTGTAGGTACTGGAACTGAGCAAGAGACTTGGTCCACCGGAAAAGTTGCACTGTATGTACTGCTTAATTCTGAGTAAAAACGATTGGTCTACATGTTGATTGAACTGTGGCTTCTGGTACTAAGCAAGACGATTGGTTCGTCATGTAGGTTGAACTCTATGTACTGGTACTGAGCGAGACGTCTGGAGCAGCTTAAAGGTTGTACTATAGGTTTTGGTTCTGAGCAAGATGATTGGTCCATATGTAGACTGCACTGTAGAGCAAGACGATTGGTCCATCATGTAGGTTGCACTGTAGGTACTCGTACTGAGCGAAATCGCCATAAAGAAATTTTATCGAATTCCTACGCGTCCTGAACACCAATACAAACAGCAAATGCAAATCAATAAATGAGCCGCGTCACGACAAAACCAACGTAGTGGGTTTGCGAACCAGCATGGATCCAGACCAGCCTGCGCTTCCGCGCAGTCTGATCAGGATCCATGCTGTTCGCTTACAAACCCTATATCAAGTAGAGAAACAGATAGCGAACAGCATGGATCCTGATCAGACTGCGCAGGCTGGTCTGGATCCATGCTGGTCGCAAACCCATTATGTTGGTTTTGTCATGACGCGGCTAAAATGGAACTTTCATATACAAAACGTAACGAAATAATAGTGTATGGTTATTGTCCAGGGGCATTATATATACTTTAGAAATATATGTATCTTGATTGGCATAAAAATGCATTTTTATTCATGCAAACAGAACAGAACAGACACCGGTGGAACAGAACTTTTATTCAAGAATACATAGAACACCATCTCACAAAATATGTCATCTTTACATAATATACAAAATCGAATAACATGTTGTACTCATAATAATAAAATAAATATAATATAATTACATGTATACATTTTACTACCAATTATAATATAATTATACATTTTACTACCACATATAATATACTTAAACATTTTACTCGCAAATATAACATAATTATACATTTTACTACCAAATATAATATAATTATACATCTTACTACCAAGTATTATAAAATTATACATTTTACTACTAAATATAATATAAATATACATTTTCCTACTAAATATAATATGAGCCGCGTCACGACAAAACCAACTTAGTGTTCGCCAATTTTTTTAAGCCAATCACCGACGAGGATTTCTCAAATTTTCAGGTTACAAATCTTAATAGAACAGATTTCATTTAAACTGGACGTTTTATATTATAAAACGCAAGTGGGCGGAGCACTAAGCCGGTTAGAGTGCATATTGGATGTTCTTCGTAAATAAGAAAGCTACAGTCGCTTCGCAAGCTCCGCTCCTTTTTAGCTTTCTTATTTACGAAGAACACCCAATATGCACTCTAACCTATACATAATGCGTTTGCGACCAGCATGGATCAAGACCAGCCTGCGCATCAGCGCAGTCTGATCAGGATCCATGCTGTTTTCTTACCAACTCTTTTACAAGTAGAGAAATTGATAGCGAACAGCATGGATTCTGATCAGACTGTGCGGATGCGCAGGCTGGTCTGGATCCATGCTGGTCGCAAACCCACTATGTTGGTTTTGTCGTGACGCGGCTCATATAATTATACATTTTACTACCGAATACTACTATAATATAATTACAGGTATCTATTTTACTATCAAATATAATATGATCATAATTTTACTACCAAATATAATATAATCATAAATTTTACTACCAAATATAATATAATTATACATTTTACTTATAAATAAAATATGATTATACATTTTACTTCTAAATATAATATAATTACAAGTAAACATTTTCTACCAAACATAATATAACTAAACAGTTTTCTACCAAATATAATCATTTTGAATCTAAATGAAAAAAATGGCGCGCGCAACATACACTTGGAAGGATACGCAACTGTGCTGCTATCATTTCAATACATAAAATATCACCTACAGTATACAAATCTACATAGCATTGAAGCATTACCACTTTATACAGAGTAATAAGAAACATGTATACATAATAAAAACAATTTAAAAGAATAAGTTATACATGATTTATTACCCCCACTGACCTTCAATTCACAAAAAAAAGTCTAATAACACTAATTCAGAGAACTCCAAGAAATCTAAGAATAATAAAATAGAGAAATACAGAATCCCTAAAGAAAGTCCAAAACCTAAGAATACTAAAACCACATAAAGATCGAAGCTTATACATGTTTATAGGTCTATGTTATAATTGTTTGTACATATATCACTTCAGTTTATAGGCTCGTGAAAATTATGTTTTACCGAAATTTATATAGAGAAAGAACAAATCGCGGTGCAAACAAATGACCAAGCCACGCGGAAATCTCCTGGACATATTGCTTGGGTAAGGGCTTTAGACCTTATAATGTTCAAAGTAGACCCTCCAAAGTTGTACAAAATCGAATTTGCAACGATATTGGGCGAATGGTTTTTTCCACAGTTGACACGAGAAAATGATGCATATTATGTAACGATTATTGATTGATTTATAAGCCTGCCCCAACAGTATATAAGACATCTGTGACATAACATTGTACGTGTTCTCAGGTTGGATTTACATAAAATTTTGTATATGTGCATGCCTCGCGGGCTTTTAAATATTAAGCCTTAATGGATTCGAATGAAATGTGTTCAATACAATTAGATTGAATGATTCATCTTCTATCGGATAATGCAAGATAAAAGTTGTCCGATCTATCGATTCAACAATTAAATAATACATTTTAAGTAAAAACTAAAACAAAAATGCTAAAAATGAATCACTATTGAAACCGGACATATTATAGATAAAGATACATTATTCAAATCATGTGTTCTTTCCTGTATTTTGAAATAAGTATTTTCCGAAAATAAGAGGCGTTCATGCGTTCCGAAGCTGTTTCTTAACAAAGTCATTTATCGATTTAAGAAGAAAATGAAAGGAAAATAAACAATAATACGCTCTAGAATTGGAGAGGATTTTTATTTACTGAATAAGAAATGTTTTAATGCATCGTTATCAAATATACATGATCAAAATGACTTTTTCGAAGTGAATTGAATTGATAACAATAGCTATATAGTGTCCGTTATTGATGCTTATCAAAACACCCTTCACGGGCCTCTTCAAATGATTGTTACTCACAGTAAGCCAAACGGCATAGCGTAGACGATAGTGATAGTGTAAATACCGTGAAAATGCTTAAGTTGTTGTTGATTATCGGTGTTGTTTTGTTTGTATTATCAGGTAATTATTCTTTATATAATTATGCATTGATTCTTTTTAAATGTAAAAAATAATTGTATATTTTATAAATAATACGTTATTACACAGGTTAAGTTTTTTTTTAATTTTCTTCTCCGACGGTATCAGAAAACAAGATACGTAGTATGTAAACACGATTGTGTACATGTATGTATTACTTTAAGGACAATGTCCTGGCTTAAAAACAACTCTTGTTTTGTATGTCATTGTTGTTACTTGTAATTAATTACAGTTTACATTCTTAAGGGCATTTTTGAAGGTTAAATATGTTTGGTTAAAGTAACACGCCCCCAGTTTTGTGCTAATCATTTCTGTTCTATATATAGTTATGATGTTGTTTTGATAACGAAATCCAAAATGCCAAATAGTTTGTGTTTAAAGTGAATTGGTCTGTAAAACAATGAATAAATACATTGATAATTTGATAGTATTTAGTATTAAATATGACAACAAACCACGTGCGAATTAAACATGAAAGTTGTTGGCAAGCGGAAAATAGATGTTACAATATCAAATATATTCATAGAACAGATAAAAAATTGTTCTAGAACAAAATAATATTTTTTATCAGATAATTAATGATCATTCTAAAACACTTAGATCTAGAATTTTATCAACACTTTTTATGCAGCATCTAGTAAGAATATCCAAATGAAACATTTCTATTGTTTTTGTCATTATTTGAAATACTAATGGCAAATGTGCCTTGTAGACCAATCCACTTTAATGGCGGTTGACCTAGCCGCCCACAGGGCACAAAAAACAGCTTTCGCATTAAATCTAGACATTTAAAACGTTTAGAAACTTTTGAAAGAGCTTACTCTTACAAAAAAATCAGATCCAAAAAGAAATCAGATTTTTTTGGTTTACCAGTAGACTAGTAAAAACTACCTGCCAGGTATTTATAAACTTGCAGCAAATGCAGGAATATCCCTGGCTGTGTTATTGTTGGGGGTAAAGTTATGACTTGTAATTATAACATTTTTCATCAATTCTACAATTTTATATACGGATTGCGAAAATATCTCTTAAACGCACATTTAAACCTAATATTCGTTTTTTAAAACGTTTTTTTTAAAGCTATTTATTTTTCAATGAACTAAAAGAAGATAATCTGATACAGCAATATCAGCCATTTTAATGGCATTGACTGAATCTGGGGGCACGCTTCTCTAAGATTTAGTTGATGTAAATTAGATACGAGATAAACACACACACGACTTATCTTTGAAGCAATCGTTCATCCTTGAGTTTTTATCATAATTAATTTATACATTAACGCTCAAGAAACAAAAGAATGGCGGTAGATCTTGTAAATGTGTAGGCGTATTGTTGGGCGTTTAAATTGTATATATTGTTTAATTGTTAGTTTTGCAGATGTATGGCTACCTCCTCCTCTTTATATTGTTTCAGGTTATTACATGTATATTTGTTTGTGTATACATTTAGGTTCTCATTGGCCGACGTACAATGACTTACTTTTGATTAAGAAATACATATCTTTAGCTAATACTCCGTGGCAATCTTTCAAAATTAACCCTGACATGACTGGGGTCCGTAGTTGCATCTTCTCGTCTCTTTCCGTCAAACTTCGGCCGAGATGTTCAGAATGATGCTTTTTGTGCCTGGCGCTCATTTCGACAACATACATACATAGTTTTCCAGATAATTATGGCATGTGTGTTATCGAGTTCAATAATGTTGATATTCCATTGCGTTCGCCTGTAGCAGTATCAAATACAATCTATATCCGGATCAATAGCGCATATGTCCACCTCATACAAAGTTCAACTGTAAAGATTGTTTATGTTGACAGGTCAGGGCTCAGAAGCCGCGGACTGCTGTGGAAGTTACACGGACATTTCCGGAGAAAAACATAAAGCGGAACTATGTCCAGATTACTGTTGCCTAAAAATAGGCATTGCATATAAAGGATGCTGCGACGATTCCAGCAGGCAGATACCTGCGACTAAGAACCAAAATGAAGATTGCGTTAAAGACTGGCTTAGTCAGCATATGTAAGTATTAATTTTGGTACTTAAAGTTTTCCTATCCGTCAGTGACTCGAAGAGATAAAAAGGGCAGCGGTGGCCTAGTGGTTAAGGTGTTTGCCTTTCAACCCAGGGGTCATGAGTTCGAACCATACTCGGGTCACGAACATGTTACTTCATATGACAGTACTGACTGGTTCCATGAAGCGGACTCGAAAGTGATTAATATAAGTTGCAAGAACTTGTTTCGCAATCTTAATTAAATAGGTTTTAAATTAAACTAATATGCTCTGTCTATTGCTATACTTTCGTAACTTTCAATTTCTATAATACAAATCTTCAATCATGAAACTATGGGTTTTGAAAAATAGATTGAAGAAACCTTTCACACGTCTGCTCCAAACAGGAAACGAAAAAAAGTTTGTTACAAAAATACTGACTTAAATGTATATAAATAGAAGAACGTGAAACTATGGTGGCGGATTTGGAACACTTTTGTGCGTCGTGTTGTCGCTAGCGACAGCACAACAAAGTGCCAAATGGACTGTCGTCTTGTCGTCCTGTCGCTAACGAAACACGCAAAACGACGCATTGTCGTGCGGCGTATTGTCGCGATGTCACATTGTCGCTGGGCTCAAATCGAACGATTGCCTTTTTGTATATATACATAAGCCAAGTGATAAGGCGACAACGCGCCGCAAGACTACGCACTGTTTGGAGTGCTTCGCTAGCGACAGAACGACAGTGCGACAACGCGCCGTTTGTTGCTAGCGACAAGACGACAATACGAAAAGGCAATAACGATATAGGTTGTGTTGTCGCTATCGACAACGCAATGCGCAAAGTGTACCAAATCATCCATTATATGAAACGCTTCTTTTATAATTTACATTGTATTAAAAAGAAGCCGTTTTCTATGGAAGCTGATCTTGTACTTTGCGCGTTGCGTTGTCGATAGCGTTGTCGCGATGTCGCATTGTGGCTTGGCTTATAAGCCAATCCTTCGATTTGACCCAAGTGACAATGTGACATTTGGAGACAACGCGCCGTTTGGTGTACATCGTTAGCGACAGGACGAAAGTCCGACAACGCGCCATTTGGCGCTTTGTCCTGTTGATGCTAGAGCCAACACGACGCACAAAAGCGTTCCAAATCAGCCACCATAGTTTTCAGTGTAAAATACAATTTTGACCGTTTGACCGTGATAGAAATGAACTAGTTACATGTAAATAATTATTATAGAAGATACATGTACCAGAGCGAAAGAAGTGTACGAAAAGAAAGGAAAAATGAAACGATTTTTAAAAATTGGTTTTGTCCTGATTAAATTGATTCTTTCATGGTAACATCTATTTAGCTTTTGATCTATATGCAGAAAGCGCATGCGCAAGATATTTTCCGCGTTGATATGGAATTAGAGTAGAGTAAATAGTTTATAGTCATACAAAATTGATTTGTAAAGTGAAAAACAATAACAATAAATAAAAATGAATATGCATTTTTTTCTTTTATTACAGATGGGTCCCGATTGTTTGTGGCATAGTGGGATTGCTGATTATCATCGGTATTGTCGTCTGCTGCTGTTGCTGCTGTGGTTGTTGCAGACGATAAGTTGCAGAAGATACGTGTCAAAAAATAAAATGAGCCACGTCACGACAAAACCAACATAATGGATCTGCGACCAGCATGGATCCAGACCAGCCTGCGCATCCGCTCAGTCTGATCAGGATCCATGCTGTTCGCTTACCAATTCTATTACAAGTAGAGAAACTGATAGCGAACAGTATGGATCCTGATCAGACTGCGCGGATGCGCAGGCTAGTCTGGATCCATGCTGGTCGCAAACCCATTATGTGTGTTTTGTCATGACACGGCTCAAATACTGTTTATAAAAATCTGCAACAGAACTGCTGACAATAGTTTTTCACATATGCCTTACATGTAAACATTCCTAAATTTGCCGAAGAAGTGGATGATTTTTGGTGCACTTTAATGACGCTGAGCCATTTTTCATATATTTATATTATATAGATTATCTGAACAAATGACATGATAGAGACTACTGTAAACTTCATGGATATTGTATGCATTGTGTTTATATTATATTGTGGTGGGAAATTGTTTTTTTATTTTATGGTTGAATATCGTGTAGTCATATACATGAGTAGTTTTATTAAATTTTAATTTAATAAATAGTAGAATAGACTATTAGATTGTATATAATTATCATTTAGTTTCGTTGAAAGGTTACTTGGATGTAAAAGATACGTTTTCGGGTTGTTTAAAGCAGCATGCCTCCAGATTCAAGCTTATTAAAAAAATTAAAAAAAGGAAAATGTATTAAAAAGTAAAATTATATACAGTATAGGTTTAGGTAAATATTTGTTTTATGCTACAAAGCATCAAATTGAACTACTTAATGCTTTGTAAATCAATGTATAAATTTGTCTCGTTATATTTGAAAATGATATTGTTTATTCTTGAAATTACTTGATAATGTGTCAATTATGAATCACTGCTAAATGCAATCTCAACACAGCATATAATTAATTTTAAAATTCACTTTTAATATCTTTAAGAATGTAAAAGCTTTTTCATAGCTAAGCTTACTTTAGTACTAAATGCTGTTAACGTTAATGTTAACGTTCATTCTCCAAAAATATGTAAATTGAAAATTTTGTGCCACAACTTTTGTTCATGTACCATGATATCGTGTTTCATTGTGTGTAAAATGACTATATGTACTGAAAGTTTACGTCAATAAATTATCTATCTTTATAAGTGAACAAAGAAAGTTAATAACACATTTGAAACGTCAGCTTCAGTCCACGTAAATTATCAAGTAAATGTCAAAATATACAAAAAAGCCCTTAATCCGTGAGTCACGCAGTAGAAATGGGGTGATAATTACTGCTAAATCAGTCATTCATTGCATGTAACATGTAAATTGTTAAGTTAATTATAAATATTTCCACTTCTCTTATAATCTTAGCACATTTTAATTAAGGTTGATTTTCTTTAATTTTTTGAGCTCATATGGAGGCATGTATCTTTACGTTTTAGCTAAGTAGGACCATTGGTCTAAATACTATTACAGTGATAACGAACGCTTCAGTCTTGTGAAATTTCACGTCTGTAACGTCGATTTGAATAATCGTAACGTTTATATTTTCTATTTACACGGCTATGCACAGCAAAATTGTAAATTATTTTCTCTTTTTATAACCAAAATAAAGAGGTATTTGTACATTATCATCAATTCGTTATAAAAACTGTTGACAGTTTATATGGCCATATATGAATGGGTTTATGTTTAACTTATATAAATCGCGTCTTGGGCCATTGGTTAAATGGTTACAACTACATTGTATTTACAGGAAGCTTTCATCCCAGGTGGCATAAAATAGATATTTTTAAATAAAACTAATCGCTTACGATTGGCAATATTACCTATCAAAACTAAATCGCTGTTACTATAATAATAGACAATTTGGGGAAAAAACGTATACATGTATAAAGTCTAAGGTATATATCATGTGTTCGAACAAGAATAACTGCGAAATCTATGCAAAAGATTTGTCCTGCTTTAATTTAAAACAAACTTTTACGAAAGTGAAGTATTTTCAATATCGGCATAGTAAAAAAAATTAGTAAATGCATTGTACAGTAGACTGGTAAAACTGGACAGATGTGCAGACTGGCATTGTTCTTGACTGGTGGAAGAGGCCAAGATAATTACTTCCGGTTCCAACAGGTTAAGTGTAAAACAACGTTCAAAGTTGTTTTTTTATGGTTGGTAATGAATCAAAACCTGTCATGGAGACATAAGCTGGACAAATGAGCCGCGTCACGACAAAACTAACATAATGGTTTTGCGACCAGCATGGATCCAGACCAGCCTGCGCATCCGCGCAGTCTGATCAGGATCCATGATTTTCGCTATCAGTGTCTCTATTTGTTAAAGGGCTGGTAAGCGAACAGCATGGATCCTGATCAGACTGCGCGGATGCGCTGGCTGATCTGGGTCCATGCTTGTCGCAAACGCATTACGTTGGTTTTGTCGTGACGCGGCTCATTTTTTGATTTTAATTTGAGGTATATTGATGAAGAAAGACTTTTTTCCTTCCAAGTGTTTAGTTTGCATGCATTTTATAATACTGAATGACACAATCGGGATAACTGAATAACTTTGCCGATATGTCACTATATGTTGTTGTTTTTTTTATTGCATAATTGTTTTATATTCAGAACTGAATGCATTTTTATATTCTGTAGAGCGAAAAATAATAAATATTAAAATGGCAATATTTGCACAAATTGTTTTGCTCATATCTCGTCGAAATTTACATTTTAAAATTGTTTGATGAAGTTGTGTTAATCTCATTCCTTGTTTAAAAAAAGAGATTTGTAATGTCAAAATAGAAAAATAATAAAAGTGTGCATTACCAAAATAATATTCTGTCGTTAGAGAGAAACTTGAAAATAAAACAGTCCAGAAAAATACTTGTACAATGTGTAGAAAATCTTGTAAACGTTCTGTCAGTTTTTTCGGTCTGACCAAACTCATTACAAGACCAACTCGCTAATTAGACCAGATATCCGAAATCCCTTCGGTGGTCTCATTAGTGAGGTTTCACTGAATATTCAGAATGTGAAGGGTTTTACATGTCTTTGAAGATTCCAAAGCGATAAAGGTGGCGGCATTGCCGAGTGGTTAACGCGTATAGGAAATATAATCTATATAATGATCGCTAGTCTCATGGGTTCAAACCCTGACATGGGCAAGTCGTTGTTTCCTTGAGCAAGAAACTTTACACCCATTGCTCTGTACTGGTTGGTTCCAGGAACGGATTCAAAAGTGTGTTTACAAGCTAATAGCTTCCAACACAATCGAACTAAAATAAATTCTGAATAAACCCAAAGCGATATAGATAATTGCGAAGATAAATAATTTGCTACATTTGATTTTTATGGATAATGACTAAGTTCGCTTTTTTATCATAATGTTAGTAAGTTGTAAGCCGACATTTTAAGAGAGCTAAATGGCTGATCATAAGCTTTATCATTTGGTCACTTGATTCAACTAAATACGAGTATTTGTTAAGATTTTTACAATATATTTTCAAATTCCATTATGAATCAGTCCTTATTACTGGTTGAAATATAAACGGAAATTTTGTCAGGGAAGAAATTCAACAAAATGTGAATCCCCCCAGTGGATGATGTGTCGTTTGAAGATATTTGAGCCGTGCCATGACCAAACCAATATAGTGGGTTTGCGACCAGCATGGATCCAAACCAGCATGCGCCTCCGCGCAGTCTGATCAGGATCCATGCTGTTCGCTATCGGTTTCTTTACTTGTAATAGGGTTTGTAAGCGAACAGCATGAATCCTGATCAGACTGCGCGTATACGCAGGCTGGTCTGGATCCATTCTGGTGCATGTTATAATATCAAGATTTGATAACTCTTTACATGTTTATTCGTACAGTAAATGATATTACTTCCCTTTACTTGATATGCATTAATGCTATGTTATATATATGATAATGCCGGGCAATCTTTCGTAACAACATGTATTTAATGGTTATAATAAATAGTAGAATAGTTTGAATCTTGTTATCATCCATACAACATAACAGTGCAGGAACTGTTTGCAAAAAACAAAGCAGTTTAATAGATCAAAAAACGGGATTGAAATTTGGCAGGATTAACCAAAAAGATTAAAAGTAGAAATTCTTGCGCCTTTTTTCACTATTTCGCAGCCTCAGACCCTGTTATAATCATCAGAGCCTGGCATAAAAATCAAGTACATAAAACGTGATAATAGGTGATGTCCGCCTGTTATCATAAATTCTCCCATCGCGGAATTTAATTACATATTATGTCCGTGTTACAATATTTTTAGGGTAAGTAAGTCAAATAGAACGCATGACATTACTTTAACATGCTAAAATGTCGCATTATATCTCATTTACGAATTTACAAAACATAATTTATAGAAATAGAAGTAACATGGAATCGTATAGATCTGTCCCCTTCCAGAGTATTCCTAACGGAGCGTATTATATTAGGTCAAACTCCCATATTTCAGGAAATTGAACATGGAGATTTACAATAGAAAAAAATCGAAATGCTATTCGACCTCTTAGGCCTATGTTAATTGTTCTTCGATAGAACTTTACCAATCCATCTATTGTCATTTTTTTTTTTGAGACAGATCAAATATTTCAAGACATGGGTCCAAAGTTACCTGATATTGTCTTTATAAATTTGCGTAATGTTAATATATCACTCAAACTTCTTATCCCTGAAATATATATTTTTGTCATCACCGCAGCTATTACTATCTATTTATCTCTGAATACTACCAACCCCTCTTACGAGTGTTATAGGCAGGAATTTAGTGCACGTCGGATTGTAAGTAAAAGGTGAAAAGAAAAGCTAAAAAAGAAAAGTCCAAGTATTAACATGCTGAAAATGTATTCTAGTCATGATTAAATTGTTAATAGTGAAACAAGATGATAAGAGATAAAATAGTTTAAAAACACTGGGAGTAAGACTAGTACTGCAAACCCACCACTGCCTGTTTGAACTGACACAAGTTGGGCAGGGTGGCAATGTTACTAGGAAGTTTATTCCATAGTATAATGCTATGAGGGATACCTGTATTTGGCGTAGGGATAAGGGGTGCATAATATTATGTATGGTTAATCTATTTGGGGTTTGAACATATGTTGGGAGATTAACTGCAACTAGGTTATGGTATATCTTATAAAACATTATCACTCTACAGTCCAATCTGCGATGTTCAAGGAATCGCCAGCCCAGTTCTTCCTGCATGACTGTGACACTAGAGTGAGGAGAGTAGCCTAATCCCTTTTAACCCATCTTATTGCACGTCTCTGGATGTCAGTAATTGAAGCATATTCAACCTGTGGCCGGACTTGTATGCTAGTTCTGTCACTTTCTCATTTTTAGTAACAACATTTCTTTTAATAAAGCCAAGGGATCTGTTTACATTGGAAGTTATTAGAGATATATGTGTATTAAATTTAAGGTCAGCAGACAGATCTAGTCCGAGATATTTAGCATTTGTAACAGACTCTTGGACTTGGCCATGGAGCATGTATAAATTGTGTTTAATAAATGGTTATGGATTACTTGGCATTTTGAAGGGTTAAACTCCATGTCTGGCGTCGGTAATATACTGCCAACCCCTCTTAGAGTGTTAAAGGCAGGAGTTTAGTGCACGTCGGATTGTTAGTAAAAGGTGAAAAGAAAAGCTAAAAAAACACAAGAAAAGTCCAAACATTGACATGCTTGGAAGGTGAGACTGAAGATGTATTCTAGTCATGGTTAAAAAGTTAATAGTGAAACAAGATGATAAGAAATAAAATAGTTTAAAAACACTGGGAGTAAGACTAATACTGCAAACCCACCACTGCCTGTTTGAACTGACTCAAGTTGGGCAGGGTGGCAATGTTACCATAGTATAATGCTATGAGGGAAGAAAGACTACCTATGATAGTCGGAAGATACCTGTATTTGGCGTAGGGATAAGGTGTGCATATGTCTGGTTAATCTATGTGGGGTTTGAATTAACATATGTTGGGAGATTAATTGCAACTAGATTATGGTATATCTTATAAAACATTATCAGTCTACTGTACAGTCCAATCTGCGATGTTCAAGGTTCTTCCTGCATGGCTGTACGAAAACAGAGCTAAAGTTCGAGGACTTATTAAATAATTTTAATGTAACGTGAATTTCCCCTTTTTACACAAAGAGATCTAGATAAGAAAACTAACTTATCACGAAAGGCCATTCTTTTTTACGTAAGTTGCCTCCCTTGAATTACCTGGCGCCCTTATTATATGCGCCCTTTAATTGCGATTTTCTGAAAATCTGGAGGCGCTATAAAGGGAAACGGTAACTTAGAAATTTTATTTTATAATTAAACAGTTCTAAATGAGATAATAAGAATAGCACTGATAAGTTCAGTAAAAAAAGCCTATGTTTCTCATAATTCTTTGAGAAGTTTAGATGTTACAAACTTGAAGTTATTATATGTATTTTCCCTTGTCATACCCCAGACACGCTCTGTAACGTACAGTAATTCTCTGTTTTCCAGGAGGTTAGCTCAACATACTAAAGTCGTGTCTTACTCTTAGCAAAATGTGGACTCTTTGTACATTCGCCGTAATTTTGGTTGTGTTGGCAGGTAATCTTTTTCTACTTTTTTCATGTTTGTAAATATCCTTTTTTAATGTAGATCTATAAGCTAAATTAATTTAAAGTTTGCTCAAAGTTTGAGGACTATTTTGTCGACTCCTTTGTGTTTTCTGTTTTTTGCTTACGGTACATCTCAACTCTATTAAACTGTTAAACCTATATAATTAAACCTATCATAAAATTAAAGTATAAATCTATGCGCGGTATTTTCTTTGTTGTTGTTTTTTTACACGCTTTGGTATTTGATAGTGTCCGTCTGTCCGTAGACAATTTATTTTTTGAAGGATTTCAGCGATTGTGTTGATATTTTGGAATGTAATATCGGCATGTAATTATGTTATATCTACAGGCGTTCTTGCCAATAATTATCATAAAATTATCTTGATTTTATAATTGTGCATTGTCAAATTATCAAAAATAATCTCCCATTGATTTTTTTCAACAAGGGGAGGGTATTTAATGATAATTTGTCAATTATTGGCTGAACGCCTACGCAGGTCAAGTTTGATTTTCACTGCTACCAATTTAATATTATTTAAAGTGTTAAACCCCATTTTAACAGGTGGTATTATCGGTTTAGCCCATCATTTGATAACTGAAAAACCCCATTTTAACAGGTGGTATTATCGGTTTAGCCCATCATTTGATAACTGAAAAACCCCATTTTAACAGGTGGTATTATCGGTTTAGCCCATCATTTGATAACTGAAAAACCCCATTTTAACAGGTGGTATTATCGGTTTAGCCCATCATTTGATAACTGAAAAACCCCATTTTAACAGGTGGTATTATCGGTTTAGCCCATCATTTGATAACTGAAGTATTTTAAAGATAGATCTATCTTAGAATCATTGATTGTGTTTATCAAAACATAGGTCAAGTTCGAATTTTTTAAAGCAATCAAATTATTATTGAAAGAGTTATGCTTCCTTGTTCCGGTCAAACCCTTCAACACAAAGTTATGGCCCTTGATAATTTATGTAGTGTGCATATAGGGCAATAATTGTTTCAGCGCTTCTTCTCTGAAACTCCTGGCTGAAATTCAATGAAACTTTATGGGAACCTTCATTACCAAGAGGAAATTGGCTTTGTTCCGTTCACACCCTTCAACACAGTTATGGCCCTTGGTTAGTTACGCTATATGCATATAGAGCAATAATCGTTTCTGCACTATATTTCTGCAACTACTGGCTGGAATTCTACGAAACTTAATGGAAAAGGAAATGCGCATATCATTGCCTTGTTGAGGTCAGAACCTTTAACTTAGAGTAGTGGCCCTTGATTTGTTACACAGTATGCATTATTTGCATATAGAGCAATAATCATTTCTGCGTCATTTCTCTGAAACTATTGGCTGGAATTCAGAGAAACTTAATTTGAACTATCAATATTAAAAGGGGATGGGCAACGATCCTTTGTTCTTGTCAGACCCTTCAAGACAGTTATGGCTCTTGATTAGTTATGCAGTATGCATGTAGAGCAATAATTATTTCCACGCTATCTTTCTGCAACTGCCATCTGGAATTCAACAAAACTTTATGGGAACCATTGGTACCAAGAAGTGATATGCATATCATTGCCTTGTTCAGGTCACACGCTTCAAGACAGATTTATGGCCCTTGATTAGTTATGCAGTATGCTTGTAGAGCATCAGCAATAATCTTTTCCGTGCTATTTTTCTGCAACTACTGACAAAGATACATTGTGGGAACCATCAATACCAAGAGGAAATGTTTCTATTGTTGCCTTGTTCAATTAAGACCCTTCAAGACAGAGTTATGGCCCTTGATTAGTTATGCAGTGTGCATATAGGGCAATAATTGTTTCTGCACTGTTTCCTTGAAACTACTGCCTGAAATTCAACAAAACTTTATGGGAACCATCAATATCAGGAGGAGATGTGCATATCACTGCCTTGTTCTGGTCAGACCCTTCAACACAGAGTTATGGCCCTTGATTATGCAGTATGCATATAGAGCAACAATTGTTTCACTCTATTTTTTCTGCAAGTACTGGCTGAAATTCAATGAAACTTTATATGAACAATCAATACCATGGGGAGATGCACAAATCATTGCCTTGTTTGAGTCAGACTCTTCAAGACAGAGTTATGGCCCTTGATTATTTGTGCATTATGCTTATAGAGAAATATTACTATATACATCTTTCATTTACCATGTTACCCTTGATAATATAAAATGTAAAATGTCACAATGATAACTATAAAATGTTAAATAACTTTTTCGCGGCTAATTATTTGGACTACATAACACTGATAAATGATGCATGCATCTTCATATCAACCACTTCTTAATGATAGTTGCTTGTAACTTCATACACTCATTTAAGTGCATAATACTTGGAGGTCCAAGGCCCGTAACTCTAGTATGAGGTTTTTTTTTCTTCAGAATAATGGCCCTTTTTGAACAAAGAAAATTATTGGTTAAGGTTTTGCATGCAACATCAATCTGAAAAAGTTAATAATAAAAGTACTGAAGATAATTCCCTTGAATTTAATGCATGTCTTTGGGGTCATAACCAGAGGTTACTGTCCAAGGTACATAGTTCTTACATGGATTTTGACTGAATTATGGTCCTTTCTAAACTTTAAATGCATGGGTGCAAGTTTTCCGGCATGTGCCGGAAGTTCCGGTTTTTCATGTGTCGGAGAGATCCTTTTTGCAAATCACGTAAATCCGTTGAGATATTTGGAGAGGTATGGTGCGGGTCTACTCTTTCGAACTGAGAAGTACCACCGATTAGAAGTTCATAATCGAGAACGCTATATAACATACGGATGCTCACGGTTGTTCTCGAAGCGTCAATAGTAAACTTTCGCGGAAACTGCCGATAGTTTCCGAAGATATACGAGATGTTTACGAAAACATGTATTATTAATCCCAGCATGCAATTTTATCCGTGAATTTATTACAACAATTTAGATTGGCGCGCTAATTATAATCATCAAATGAAAAAGCGGCTTCGTTACCGATTCGGCTACAGAGTAATATGTAAACAGAAAGTAATTGTACAATTTGTAAGTCAAAAAGAAGTTTCTACACGAAGGATTTAATACAAAAGATATCGAGAAGACCTCAAAAAATAAATGAAGATGGGAATGGTTGTCTGTATGTGATCGAAACGGGGATAACTACGGAAACTGTTTAACTGGCTGGAAAAGCCAGACGTTCCCGGCGTAGCTTTCTGCACTGTATGCATATGTAGAAAATCCATCAAGTATGGATCCAGCGGGAAAAAGAATTAAATGCACGCAGACGATCCAAATCATATGAAAAACAAACTTACTGTGAAACATAACCAGGCTTGTTTTAATTATCTTTTTTGAAAACAATTTATTGTTTGTATGGAATCAGGGTCAGCTCAGCCCTAATTAAAACGTAAACTCGGTACAAATCAACTCAATTTTGAAAATTTATTTATATATTGGTTTGTTTTATCACTCTTTACTGTTGGAACCACAATATTAAATAGTGGAAACAATATATGAATGCACATTTCTTTTTGTGTTGAAATGTTTTTGTTTATATAATTAAGAAAAAGAGAGAGAAAAGAACAAACAAATAGTTCAGGTTTTTCAGAATTTTTAACTTGCACCCATGAAATGTTTTTGGTTAAAGTTTTTCGTGCAATATTAAAACAACTAATTAAAAGGTATTCACAGCAAACTTACTCATATCTGCAGGGTCATAAATTTAGGCCATTATACTCTGTCATGGATTTTGACTGAACTATGGCCCTTTATGAATTTGGAAAATTTTATAATTTAATCAAATAAATACTCAGAACAGCAACTTTAATATGCAGCAAACAGTGTACTTAATTCTGGTTGTATTTCTTTACTGTTTGTAACTTAATTTATTAAGATATCTTTTTTATCTGAACATAGGAAAATGTTTCAAAAAAACTTGCTTGTATATACATGATATAGTTAATTTGAGATTGGGTGGGTCAAATCAGAAAAATGAATTCCAAGCAAACACAACGCAAATAAAAATGTTGACATCAACTAGGCTAGTGACAGATAAAAATGTCCTCTAAGAATAGTAAGAACTGTCAATACATTGGTGTAACTTTAATTAATTACTTGCCATAATTATTCCTATCAGACATGAGTCCCTATTTAGAAAAATACATGTCCAGAAAACACTAAAGCCATAAAAACCTACTCATGATTATGCCCCCATTTCGAAGAAAAGGGGGTATATTGCTTTGCACTTGTCGGTCCGTCGGTCTGTCGGTCCGTCGGTCCGTAGACCAAATGGTTTCCGAGTGATAACTAAAGAACCCTTAGGCCTAGGAACTTCAAACTTGGTATGGTGATTGGTCATGACCAGTAGATGACCCCTATTGATTTTGGGGTCAAGGGGTCAAAGGTCAAGGTCACATTGACCTTGTAAGCAAAAACGGTTTCCGATCAATAACTAAAGAACCTTAAGGCCTAGGAACTTCAAACTTGGTATGGTGATTGGTCATGATCAGTAGATGACCCCTATTGATTTTGGGATCAAGGGGTCAAAGGTCAAGGTCACATTGACCTTGTAAGCAAAAACGGTTTCCGATCAATAACTAAAGAACTTTAAGGCCTAGGAACTTCAAACTTGGTATGGTGATTGGTCATGACCAGTAGATGACCCCTATTGATTTTGGGGTCAAGGGGTCAAAGGTCAAGGTCACATTGACCTTGTAAGCAAAAACGGTTTCCGATCAATAACTAAAGAACTCTTAGGCCTAGGAACTTCAAACTTGGTATGGTGATTGGTCATGATCAGTAGATGACCCCTATTGATTTTGGGGTCAAGGGGTCAAAGGTCAAGGTCACATTGACCTTGTAAGCAAAAACGGTTTCCGATCAATAACTAAAGAACTTTAAGGCCTAGGAACTTCAAACTTGGTATGGTGATTGGTCATGATCAGTAGATAACCCCTATTGATTTTGGGGTCAAGGGGTCAAAGGTCAAGGTCACATTGACCTCTTGGGTAAAAACGGTTTCTGATCAATAACAAAAGAACCCTTAGGCCTAGGAACTTCAAACTTGGTATGGTGATTGGTTATGACCAGCAGATGACCCCTATTGATTTTGGGGTTAAGGGGTCAAAGGTCAAGGTCACATTGACCTTGTAGGTAAAAACGGTTTCCGATCAATTAACTAAAAACGCTTAGGCCTAGGAACTTCAAACTTTGTATGATGATTGGTCGTGACCAGCAGATGACCCCTATTGAGTTTTGGGTCAAGGGGTCAAAGGTCAAGGTCACATTGACCTTGTAAGTAAAAACGGTTTCTGATCAATAACTTAAGAACGCTTAGGCCTAGGAACTTCAAACTTGGTATGGTGATTTGTCATGACCAGCAGATTACCCCTATTGATTTTGGGATCAAGGGGTCAAAGGTCAAGGTCACATTGACATTGTAAGTAAAAACGGTTTCTGATCAATAACTAAAGAACGCTTCGGCCTAGGAACTTCAAACTTGGCATGGTGATTGGTCATGAGCAGCAGATGACCCCTATTGATTTTGGGGTCAAAGGTCAAGGTCACATTGACCTTGTATGTTAAAACAGTTTCCGATCAATAACTTAAGAACCCTTAGGCCTAGGAACTTCAAACTTGGTATGGTGATTGGTCATGACCAGCAGATGACCTATTGATTTTGGGGTCAAGGGGTCAAAGGTCAAGGTCACATTGACCTTGTAGGTAAAAACGGTTTCTGATCAATTAACTAAAAACGCTTAGGCCTAGGAACTTCAAACTTTATATGATGATTGGTCGTGACCAGCAGATGACCCCTATTGAGTTTTGGGTCAAGGGGTCAAAGGTTAAGGTCATGACCAGTAGATACTTGATAACCCTTATTAATTGTTTGATCACTGGGTCAGAAGTCATGCATTATAACCTTATCACATGACTAATTGGCTGCTGATAGGGGGCATACATGTTTTACAAACATATCTTGTTTTAGGTTGTGTAGTATGTTGACAGTTGGATAATATTATGAAATTTCTTAGTTTAAATAATGCCTTTCTTATTTATAATTGAGGAATTTATATTAAATAACAGGTCACGGATCAGAAGCAGGTGACTGCTGTGGAAGTTACACTGATGGAAATGGTGATTACCATAAGGCTGAGCTATGTGCAGATTATTGCTGTTTAACACTAGCAAAACAATACAAGCAGTGTTGCAATGATCCTATGAGGCAGATTCCAGCAACACAAAATCAGAATGATGATTGTGTCCGCGACTGGGTTCAAGAACACATGTAAGTTGTTTTTGTGTTTTTAGCTCGACTATTCGAAGAATATGAGAGCTATTGTAGTCGCCCCGGCGTCGGCGTCCGCGTCCGCGTCGGCGTCTGCGTTGGTTAAAGTTTTTTGTAAAGTCAAATATCTCAATTATTACTTGAGATATTCAATTGAAACTTACAATACTTATTTATAGTAACAAGGTACATCAGATTGACAAGATGGATAACTCTGCCTACAATATTGACAGAATTATGCCCCTTTTTAACTTAGAAATTTTGGTTAAAGTTTTTTGTAAAGTCAAATATCTCAATTATTGCTTGATATATTCAATTGAAACTTACAATACCTATTTATAGTAACAAGGTACATCAGATTGACAAGTTGGATAACTCTGCCTACAATATTGACAGGATTATGCCCCTTTTTAACTTAGAAATTTTGGTTTAAGTTTTTTGTAAATTCAAATATCTCAATTATTGCTTGAGATATTCAATTGAAACTTACAATACTTATTTATAGTAACAAGGTACATCAGATTGACAAGTTGGATAACTCTGCCTACAATATTGACAGAATTATGCCCCTTTGGAACTTAGAAATTTTGGTTAAAGTGTTTTTGTTAAGTCAAATATATCTGAATTATTGCTTGAGATATTCAATTGAAATTTAAAATACTTTTTTATAGTAACAATGTACATCAGTTTGCAAAATTGCATAACTCTGCCTGCAATATTTGCAGAATTATTTGCCCCTTTGAAACTTAGA
Organism: Ruditapes philippinarum; assembly: GCF_026571515.1. Taxonomy (NCBI): domain Eukaryota; kingdom Metazoa; phylum Mollusca; class Bivalvia; order Venerida; family Veneridae; genus Ruditapes; species Ruditapes philippinarum. Next base: position 89,170 of record NW_026861194.1, on the reverse strand, counting down.
AATTTTGGTTAAAGGTCTTAAAAGATATTTACTTGAAACTTTACACATGCACTTAGGGTCATAATTGGAGGCTGATTCATATCCCCTTTTCTACTTAGTCTCTTGGTTAATGTTTACATGCAAGTTTTACATATCTCAATAACTATTAAAGATATTTATTTAAAACTTCACATATGCATTTAGGGTCATAATTGTAGAATGACAAAGATCCATAATTCTATCTTGCATTTAGGCTGATTTTTCTCCCCTTTTTCAACTTAGAAATTCATGGTAAAGTTTTGCTTGTAAGCTGTTATCTCAATAACTACTGAAGGGTTTGTGCCTTTTTGGGACAATTTTATGCATTCATAATAATAAAGCAGTGATTTACTTGATAAAACATCTTAATAAAAAGCCTTTGTACCTTTTCTGTCAAATTTATGTATTCATAGGTAATTACTAATTATACCCCCAAAAACGAAGTTTGGGGGGGTATATAGGAGTCACCCGGTGGTCGGTCGGTCGGTCGGTCGGTTGGTCGGTCGGGCGGTCGGTCGGTCGGTCGGTCCAGACGTCCGTTGCATTTTCCTTGTCCGGAGCATAACTTGAAAACTAATGGTTGGAATTCAATATAACTACATACAATGGTCAAGCACATTGAGAGGAAGTGCAGTGCACAAGAACCATAACTCTATCTTGACTAATTACAGAGTTATTGCCCTTTGTTACTTTTCCTTGTCCGGGGCATAACTTGAAAACTACTGGTTGGAATTCAAAACAACTTCATACAATTGTCAAACACAATAAGGGGAAGTGCAGTGCACAAGAACCATAACTCTATCTAAAGTAATTACAGAGTTATTGCCCTTTGTTGCTTTTCCATTGCTTTTTTTTTGTCCGTTGCATTTTCCTTGTCCGGAGTATAACTTGAAGACTAATGGTTGGAATTCAATATAACTACATACAATGGTCAAGCACATTATGAGGATGTGCAGTGCGTAAGAAACATAACTCTATCTTGACTAATTACAGAGTTATTGCCCTTTGTTACTTTTCCTTGTCCGTGGCATAACTTTAAAACTACTGGTTGGAATTCAAAACAACTTCATACAATTGTCAAACACAATAAGGGGAAGTGCAGTGCACAAGAACCATAACTCTATCTAAAGTAATTACAGAGTTATTGCCCTTTGTTGCTTTTCCATTGCCTTCTTTTTTTTGTCCCGACCATAACTTGAAGACTTATGGTTGGAATTCAATATAACTACATACAATGGTCAAGCACATTGAGAGGAAGTGCAGTGCATAAGAACCATAACTCTATCTAAAGTAATTACAGAGTTATTGCCCTTTATTACTTTTCCATTGCTTTCTTTTGTCCGGACCATAACTTGAAGACTAATTGTTGCAATTCATTATAACTTCATACAATGGTCCAGCACATTGAGAGGAAGTGCAGTGCACAAGAACCATAACTCCATTTTGACTTATTACAGAGTTACTGCCCTTTGTTTCTTTTCCTTGTTCAGAGCATGACTTTAAAACTACTGGTTGGAATTCAAAACAACTTCATACAATGGCCAAGCACAATAAGGGGAAGTGCAGTGCACAAGAACCATAACTCCATCTTGACTAATTACAGAGTTATTGCCCTTTGTTACTTTTCCATTGCTTTCTTTTGTCCGGACCATAACTTGAAGACTTATTGTTGGAATTCATTATAACTTCATACAATGGTCAAGCACATTGAGAGGAAGTGCAGTGCATAAGAACCATAACTCCACCTTGACTAATTACAGAGTTACTGCCCTTTGTTACTTTTCCTTGTCCAGAGCATGACTTGAAAACTACTGGTTGGAATTCAAAACAACTTCATACAATGGTCAAGCACAATAAGGGGAAGTGCAGTGCACAAGAACCATAACTCCATCTTGACTAATTACAGAGTTATTGCCCTTTGTTACTTTTCCTTGTCCAGAGCATAACTTGAAAACTACTGTTTGGAATTCAGTACAACTTCATACAGTTGTCAAGGACATTAAAAGGAAGTGCAGTGCACAAGAGCCATAACTCCATTTTGACAAAATACAGAGTTACTGCCCTTTGATACTTTTCCTTGTCCGGAGCATAACTTAAAACGTACTGGTTGGAATTCAAAACAACTTCATACAATGGTCAAGCACAATAAGAGGAAGTGCAGTGCACAAGAACTATAACTCTATCTTCAGTATTTATAGAGTTATTGCCCTTTGTTCTTTTTCTTTGTCTTTCTGGACTTATTACAGAGTAATTCAATTAAACTTCATCAATGGCCAACCACATTGAAAGGAAATGCAACATACATGAACAACAATTATCTTTAATTGCCCACAACCATAACTCTATGTTTTAATTCTATTACAAGGTATTCTGTTACTAGTAACATCCTCATTTCCGAAGCAGACTTGTGGGGGTATTAATCACATTTAGTGATAGTTCTAGTTAGTATTATTATACTCAATAAAACACCCTTGTGACATTACCTTCCGAATAGTCAAGTCAATACTGTATAATTAGACTCTCTCTAAGGCCTATAACATGAATTTATAAAAAAAAATTAGCCCTTTTGTGAACTTAAAAAATTTAACATTATCAAGGCTCTTTTACTATCAAGCACTTAGAATAGTCGAGCGTGCTGTCCTACAGACAGCTCTTGTTCTATATTTAGATTACCAAGTTGGCACAATATTAAGTTCCCTGTCTTAGCTCTATATTTTAGTATACTTACAAATAGGTAAAGCCATGCCTGGATCCAGAGGTGGGAAGTTGGGAGGTTGAGGGTCATGACCCCCATATGGGATTTTGATAGTATGTAGGCTGACCCTTCTGAGAGGTGGACATCAACTTAAGCCTTTTTTAAAGAAAAAAACCCCCGAAAATTGTGTGGAAATCAGCATTGAATTGACTCCCAACCACATCCTGAAATCTTGTAAAATTTCAACTGGGGCGTTATGGGATATACATTACCGCGTGTCCCCACTGGTAAAAATGTTGGGTTGTTGACAAAAAATTTTAAAATATTGTTATGAAATTTGAAACTAATCTTTTACTAGAAGAGTATTCTTTTAGGATGGTAAATCTGGACAATATTTCTAAGCTGGTTAAAATGTTTATGTTAACTTTTACTCATTTTTGTTGTAAAACAATTGAGTCATTAACAGTCCAGAATATTGGCACAGCTCTGTTATTTTTAGATTATGAGCATACCTCATTCCAAATTTGGAAAGGTCGCGCAGACAAAGGTCGCGCGACACTTAAGGTCGCGCAATAGGAAAGGTCGCGCAGAATCAGCTTTCCCAGGCATGCTAGTTCCAAATATGGAGAGGTCGCGCAATAAGAGGTCGCGCAGACTAAAAGTACTAGGTTTAAGTTATTTTTAGCCCTTCAGCATCTTAATTGTTGTTAACAAAGCATAATTTGGTCATATCAGATTTTATGAATGGGATTCCTTACTCACAGCTTTATCTATGTACAGGTTACTTGGTTCAAATGTTGAGCTGTATGTTGTAAAGCTGGAGAGATTATATTTCTGTTGTTTAATGAATTATCAGTCAGTATTATAAGTTTATAGAAATGTCAATCAGTAGTAAGTGTATTGGTCTTATAAGCCATATATAGTACATATATCTTTATTACTGCAAGTATATTTTGCACTATTAAGATGCATTATTGGACAGATAATTATTATCCTATTGAGTGTTCAAACATGTAAAATTATATAACTATTATGTATTTTTGTACTAATGTTTGTATTGTACAACAGTCTGTATACCTGAACCAGTTGCAGGCCATTTTGAACATTGTTAAGGCATTGTCAGCATTTTAAAAGGTCGCGCAACATTCAGGTCGCGCAATGAGTTGTGTGCAAAACTGGAGAGGTCGCGCAATAAGAGGTCGCGCAACAGTCTACTTTTGCACACCACCCAAGCTGCGCAAACAGAAGGGTATATAAGCTGGGAACTTTTCTAGCTGGGTTAGTTTTGGGGTTTTTGAGGAGTTTTGGAGTGAGTTGGAGTTGGTTGAGTTGAGTTAGTTAGTAATTGCAGAAATGTATTTGTTGAAGTTGTTAAGGATTTTACTTTGGTTTTGACTGTTGATAGAGAATAAAATGATGCATTATTTTGATTTACTGCAATAAATATAATCCTGCTTTCACTTGGACTTGACTTGTTCATTTTACCAGCATAGAGAAATGGTTTACTTTTAAGCGAAAAAAGTGAATAAACAAAGCTTTTCACAAAAAAGGAAGAGTTTTCGTAACACTGGTGGCAGCGTCGGGATAAGAACTTTAACATGCTTCAGCACAGGGATAAAGACTTTGAAATTTTCTACTTTTGAGTGTAATGGACTTACAAAATGGAAAAGGAATTAGAATCATTGCGTCAGACTGTTTCTTTGTGCTGTTTAGAAATAGGAAACATCTCCAAAGAACTAGTTAGTCATAGTGAAAATCTAACAAGTGCTTTTAGTGATTTTTGTAACAAAGTGAATGAAATTTTAGAAATGAAAAATAATGAAATCAGTGAATTAAAATCATATAATGCAAAATTACGTGCTTCTATGTTAGACGATGGCACTCAGGTTTTAGAAGAAAGTCAGTAATATGGGACCTAAGAAATCTGCTAGATCTGCATCAGCATCACGTCTTGAAAATTCAGAACTTACAATGGATTTACGTCAACAACTTTCCAGAAAAATTGATGAAAATGATGATTTACAAGCTAATTTAACTAATGCATTGGCAAATATTGAGAAATTAAATGAAACTGTCAAAATTTTACAAAGTGAAAAAGTTGGATTACAAGAAATTATAGAAAGTGAAAATGAACAATTTCGAAGAGATAAGGAAAATTTGAGCAGTCTATATCAAACAACTCAGATGAATAGAGACAGACAAATCCAAGTATTGACAAATGAAATTGATGAATTACAAAATATTTTACAATCAAGAGATGTTGAACTTAGTCGCCTGCAGAACATTGCATTACGAGAAAGTAACCAAAGAAATTCTCGGGATTATAATGTTCCACTACCAAACCAGGTTCTTTTTGATGGTAAAACGTCATACACCGCATTCATACGTCAATTTGCTGTGTTGGCTGAAACATGCCAATGGAGTGATAAAGAGAGGGCATTTCGCTTGCTGAATAGTCTGAGGGACGATGCAGCAGAGTTTGTATTCAACCAGGTCAGTCCTGAAACTCAACAATCTTACACACAGCTTGAGCAATGTCTAGCAGCAAGATTTGTAGAAAGACGTTCTACTGCCTCTTATCTGATGGAGCTCGAAAATGTCAAGCTTCACTCAAGGGAAAAACTCGTGGAGTATGTTGCAGATATAAAGCGTCTGGTTCGAAAGGGCTACCCAACTGCAGATGATCATACTATTGGTACAATTTGTTTACGGCATTTTATTAGAGGTCTGGGTGACTCCCAGATGGCTCTGGCTATAGGGATGAAGGATCCGACCAGTATCGAAAATGCACGTGAGATTCTGGAGACGTACTATAGTTTGAAGGACGAAACTAAGGCAAACACCAAAGTTCGAATGGTTCGACAAGGCAACAACAATGTTTCTCAAGAGCAGTTTTTGTCTTTCAAGAAAGAAATAGATAAAAAATTTGATGAAATTCTGTCTGCCATTAAAAAGCAAGATATGCAGCCAGAAAAATTCAAAAGAAGGGATTTATCTACTGTTGAGTGTTATAAGTGTCATAATTTAGGTCATTATGCACGTGATTGCACGAGTCAGCAGAGTGATAAAAATAAAGCGGAAAACTAGGTGGGACTAAGGCAGACAGCCTTGCGTTAGTCCAAAATCATAGTGAAAAAGTGATAAAAATTCATTTTAATGATACCTGCAATGGATTATCTTTGTTATTACCTGTGAAATTTGGTGATATCAGTGCAAATTTAGTAGTAGATACTGGAGCAGTTGTTACTATTGTTTCTTCTAATATCTATCATAGTGTGCCTTCTGATATTCGTCCATCATTGGAGAAAATTGATCCAAATTTTAAGCTTGAAGTTGCAAATGAAGGGTATCTCCCTATTTTAGGTAAAACTGTGATGTGTTTTAAAATTCATAAGGATATATTTAAGTTCAATGTGTTTATTGCACCAATTCAAGAAGATGGTCTTTTAGGTCTTGATTTTCTACAAGAAAATAATTTTGTGTTAAGTGCAGAAAAAGGTTTGCGTCTAAATGGAAAGAAGTATCCTACGTTAATGGAATCTTCAGTTTTCAAAGTGATGCGTGTCAAAAGTTCAAAGTCAGTCATTGTACCAGCAAATAGTGAAGTGATAATAGAAGGAAGTTGTTCTGGCGGCAAAATTGATACCGAGTTTGGAATTGTTACGCCATTAAAAAAAGGTGATGATAGTGAAAATAGCTTAATTGTTGGCCATACGCTGGTCAACCCTCATTCTAAAAATGGTTGTGTTCCAATTCGTTTAATGAATATTAGCAATGAAAATGTAAAAATTGAAGCTAATACTACTCTTGGATATATTGAGAATGCTGAAAAAGTTAGTTTTTGTGAGAAAAATGAGTGTTTTGTTAATGAAAAGTGTGACTCAAAGCTTCCATCTCATTTAAATGAGCTTTATGAAAATTCAGTGAAAAATCTTAATTATGATCAAAGAGTGAAACTTAAGAATCTTTTGATTAAGCATTCAAATGTGTTTGCAAAGTCACCAAATGATTTCGATCGTACATCTGTAATAAAGCACAACATCAATACTGGGGCAGCAAAGCCTATTAAGCAACGCCCTAGGCGCCCACCAAAAGCTTTCACAAATGAAGAAGAGAAAATAATTAAAGATCAGTTAGCGGCCAATGTTATTCAGGAAAGTAATTCTCCTTGGGCGTCTCCATTAGTATATGTCAGGAAACGTGATGGAACAACACGACCTTGTGTGGATTATCGTCAACTTAACAACGTAACAGAAAAAGATCCATACCCCTTACCTAATATTAGTGATTGTTTGGAAAGTTTAGGGGGATCATCATATTTTTCGTGCTTGGATATTTTGTCAGCCTATTATCAGATTGAAGTTGATGAGGCTGATCGACCAAAGACAGCCTTCACTACAAAATTCGGTTTATTTGAATATTTGGTAATGCCGTTCGGATTATGTAATGCACCGTCAACCTTCCAAGGATGTATGGAATTAGTAATGAGAGGTCTTCAGTGGGAAATTTTGCTGATATACCTTGACGATTTGATTATTTTTGGCCGCACATTTGAAGAACATTTAGATAGGCTTGATACAGTTTTAACACGTTTGTGTGAGTATGGAATGAAATTGAAGCCAAGCAAATGTTTTCTGTTAAAAACTGAAGTGTCATTCTTAGGACATGTAGTTTAGTAAGGAGGGAATAAGCCCTCAAAAGTCTAAAGTTAGTTGTATTGCAAATTGGGAAAGGCCGCACGATTTAACAACTCTGCGATCCTTTCTTGGTTTTTGTTCATACTACAGGATATATATTCGTGATTTTTCCACAAGAGCTAGGCCATTAAATAGGTTGTTGGAGGCCGGACAACCATTTGAATGGTCTGATGAATGTCAGAAAAGTTTCGACGATTTACGCAGTGCATTGACTGGTGATGAAGTCATGGCATACCCTCAAGATGATGGATTATTCATACTTGATTGCGATGCGTCGAATTTCGGTATAGGAGGAGTTTTGTCGCAAATGCAGTTTAGTGAAAAACTTGGACAGTGTATCGAGAAGCCAATAGCATATGCGAGCAAAAGCTTGAATAAGGCTCAAAGACGCTATTGTGTAACACGTCGGGAACTGTTGGCAGTTGTTACATTTGTTACTATGTTTAAACAGTATTTGTTAGGACGTTCGTTCTTAGTGAGAAGTGATCATTCTTCATTAAGATGGATTATGTCCTTCAAAGAACCAGAAAATCAGATGGCTAGATGGCTTGAAGTGCTATCACAATATGACTTTAAGCTAGAGCATCGCAAGGGAACTAAGCATGCAAATGCTGACTTTTTGTCGAGGATTCCGTGTGACCCTTGTTCGTGTACTTGTTATAGTGGTCACTCAATTCTAAGTGAGCTTCCGTGTGGCGGTTGTAAAGAATGTGTGAAAAAGCATGAACAGTGGTCGGAACTTGCAGATTTTGATGATGTGGTTCCACTGGTGTCTAAGAAAGTCAAGCGAGTCAGAGGAAAAGGTGTTCCTGCCGACTTAGTTAGGGACTGTTCTGCATCAGTGCTGAATTTTCTGTTTGTTTTTGCGTTGTATCTGGGAGCGTTTCTCAGGCAAATTGAACAGAAATTTCGTGGTTGTGAGAAATTTGTTTCTGTGAGAAGACTTAGGGCACCGAAAGAGAAAAGTGCGCCTAAGTCTGGTGCTGCGGATAACATTGATTTAAGTGATGCCACCAAAGAGAAGGATATGGCACAGACATCACATGCAGGAGGTCTGTACCCAAATGGTGACATTTCTTCTGAAAAAGTGTATAAGTTCTCAAATTGGGTAGGTTCGTATACCACAACTGAACTTATCAAATGATGAGGACATTCCACATCCGACAAAGCGGCAGAAAGTGACTCACACTAAATCATGTAGCGAAATATCAGTTGAAAAACGTTTGGAAAACATTGAAAAGAAAATTGACATATTAACACAAGAAGTAAATAAAACACAATTAATATTACAGGAAGAAATAAACAATAGTGCAGCTTGCATTCAAGACTATCAAAGAACTTTAACTTCGCACATTCAAAAAGAAATTAAACATATTCAAACAGAAAAAAAACAAGCAATGAGTGACTTTCTAAAATGTCTTACTGAACTTAACAAAAGTGTGTTGGAGATTGTGAATTAAATTGAAGAGACAGGGAAAACTGTTATGGGATTTTATCTAATTGAACAGTAGAATACTTATGTTTTATATTTCATAAAAATCCATTATGCTTATTTGTTAATTTGTTTAGTTTTGCTTATGTTAATCTGCATAATATCATATAACACTTAGTAGTTTTTCACATGTATTGTTTAGTAACACTTAGTAGTTTTTCACATGTATTGTTTAGTACCAATATTATTCTTTTATTTTTATTTCAATTTCACTTAACAAGAGTTATCAAGGTTTGCTTCAAATTTAAAAATTTAACATGTGTAAATTAATTGGTTTTGCTTCCGGAGTAAGCAAAGTCCAAAGGTGGGAGAGTGTTATGAAATTTGAAACTAATCTTTTACTAGAAGAGTATTCTTTTAGGATGGTAAATCTGGACAATATTTCTAAGCTGGTTAAAATGTTTATGTTAACTTTTACTCATTTTTGTTGTAAAACAATTGAGTCATTAACAGTCCAGAATATTGGCACAGCTCTGTTATTTTTAGATTATGAGCATACCTCATTCCAAATTTGGAAAGGTCGCGCAGACAAAGGTCGCGCGACACTTAAGGTCGGGCAATAGGAAAGGTCGCGCAGAATCAGCTTTCCCAGGCATGCTAGTTCCAAATATGGAGAGGTCGCGCAATAAGAGGTCGCGCAGACTAAAAGTACAAGGTTTAAGTTATTTTTAGCCCTTCAGCATCTCAATTGTTGTTAACAAAGCATAATTTGGTCATATCAGATTTTATGAATGGGATTCCTTACTCACAGCTTTATCTATGTACAGGTTACTTGGTTCAAATGTTGAGCTGTATGTTGTAAAGCTGGAGAGATTATATTTCTGTTGTTTAATGAATTATCAGTCAGTATTATAAGTTTATAGAAATGTCAATCAGTAGTAAATGTATTGGTCTTATAAGCCATATATAGTACATATATCTTTATTACTGCAAGTATATTTTGCACTATTAAGATGCATTATTGGACAGATAATTATTATCCTATTGAGTGTTCAAACATGTAAAATTATATAACTATTATGTATTTTTGTACTAATGTTTGTATTGTACAACAGTCTGTATACCTGAACCAGTTGCAGGCCATTTTGAACATTGTTAAGGCATTGTCAGCATTTTAAAAGGTCGCGCAACATTCAGGTGGCACAATGAGTTGTGTGCAAAACTGGAGAGGTCGCGCAATAAGAGGTCGCGCAACAGTCTACTTTTGCACACCACCCTAGCTGCGCAAACAGAAGGGTATATAAGCTGGGAACTTTTCTAGCTGGGTTAGTTTTGGGGTTTTTGAGGAGTTTTGGAGTGAGTTGGAGTTGGTTGAGTTGAGTTAGTTAGTAATTGCAGAAATGTATTTGTTGAAGTTGTTAAGGATTTTACTTTGGTTTTGACTGTTGATAGAGAATAAAATGATGCATTATTTTGATTTACTGCAATAAATATAATCCTGCTTTCACTTGGACTTGACTTGTTCATTTTACCAGCATAGAGAAATGGTTTACTTTTAAGCGAAAAAAGTGAATAAACAAAGCTTTTCACAAAAAAGGAAGAGTTTTTGTAACAATATGACAAAATGCATGAGAAATTAAAAAAAAAATATTAAAGAAATCATTGGTAAGCATGCACACCCATATAATGACAAAATATAGTTCTAAATATTAAGATGTTTTATGTTGTAGATGTATCTGATAAAAACCTGAATGGTCCTCTAGTTGGGTCTGTATTTTAAGGTTTACTTTACGATTCCAATGAATGCACACAGTTATTGACCTACTATCCTTGGACTTTTCCACTTATTTTGGATAAAAATTTTGGTTTGGGAATAGTCCTTATCAGTGACCCTCAGAAGAAAGAGTTGTGTACTCTAAGCACCAGGGTGCCGTTTTATCAACAAAAACGGTCGTAACTGCAATCCTACTTATGACTGGCCTGAAGCAGTTGTAGAGTTAGGATGTTTATCTACAATGTCTTAGCTGTGACCATGTTGATGAAACACGCTGTGAGGGTCAGATTGGTCATACTACCAAATCTAAGCTACGACTAGGCGTATGGCCATTGTTAAAACAGCACCCAGAAGTCTAGCTGGCACTGTGTCAGTTATAAAGCACCAGAGGTGTGTGTGAATGTACATAATCATTACCCAATTGATTGTTCAGAAAGTTCTCATTGATTGAATCATTTGGGTAAAATTATAGAAAATACGAGACTCTCACAAAATCATCGACATGTACGCTTTCTTGGTAGGCATGTAGCCACTTTATTTGAAGAAAACTCATCCAGTGTTGAATTTTGATATTCTGGGGAAAAAACTACCTGCAGAGGAACTTTTTATTATTTTTATCTACAGGTACATTTTGACCAAAAATACTGAGAGAATGCTATCTTGTAAAAGCTATCTCATGGACTGATAAATGTTTTACATATTTTCTTTTTTGAATTTTAGGTGGGTGCCGATTGTGTCTGGCATTGTGGGATTGCTCATTATAATCGGAATCTGTACCTGTTGTTGTTGTTGCTGCTGTGGATGTTGCAGGAAGACCCCAGCCCCTGTGGTAATCCATACAGCTGCCCCACCTAGTAAGTATTGTGTAAAGTTTATAAGTTATACATGTATAAGTGTTTTAGTAGAATCTGAAAATGTAGCCAGCTCTGTGTTATGTCCTGGTTTTGTTAAATGTTGAGTTATTATTCAACTCATTCATAGCAAATATATTTTGATGATCATGTGGTCTGTTATTATTTCTGTATATTACAATCTATGTAACCACCACATGAATCATTCTTCTTTAATAAACAGAGCCTGGACCTAATGACATATTCAAATGCAATTAACAAAGCCTAACATTAAACAATTGACAAATATGAAAGTAATATACATGTACTTTATTTACTAATACGTCCGTTCCAATTAAATGGACTAAGCCACTAAGGGGCCATTTCTTTTGTTATTTTCTTTTGTTTAATAGAGGGCCATGGTCTCTTATTCTTTTGTTACAGAATGAAATTTATTGTTCTCTTTAGTTCTGTTTACAGTTACATTGCCCCCTACTTCTCTTAATAGCCCGTAAGGAGAGTCTGTCATTAAGGACCACTTCTTTATGTATACAATCGTCTCATGTTTTTGCATTGTACATCTAACTAGGAATTTAAATAAAGGTCTCCACACAATTTGTTAAATCCATGCTATTTAGCTATGTGTCAATAAAAAAAAAATGTTGTAGATAAAAAGATAACATATTTTACTTACCAACCCGGTACCCAGTTTGGCAAGGGTCATTGCAGGGGGAATTGTCAAAGTTTTAAAGCTGGTCTTTAGGGTTTTAGCTCCATAAGAGGTCACTGTTGTTTTCTTTAATTATGTTACCAGTATTGGTTATACCAGTTAGGAAGTATATTCTCTCAACTTGAAGAAACTTGTTTGACAATCAAGGTCGAATAATCAAGGTCGAATAAATATGTTTTGAAGATACTGAAACAGTGATTTAAAGATTGGACGAAGATGAATATTTCAATACTTTGATAAAAATCTTGTTTTGAAAAACTTCCAAATATGGTTATATAATCATAACTCTTTTGAACATAATTGTTTTTATTGCTACGTGTATTTTGTTTTGTTAACAGAGCGCAAGTAATGTTCTTGAAATTTAATATCATGCGCATTGTGACGGAATGGAATGTCTTTATCATCATACTTTTAAATTGCATATAAGTGAATTGATATTGTAGGTCACTAAGGAGTTTCTTAAATGATAAAACTGTTAAAAGGGTGGCAGTTGTATACATTTGTATTATTTTGTCAATACAAAATACAGTTCAGTCTTTCTAAATTAATCCTTGCACATATGTATAGTGTTCACATTTTAGTTGTAGGGTGTGTTGTGTTGACAGTTAATCAAGGTGACACACCTACATTTAAATTAGAAAAATATGAAATATGGATAGTAATTAAAGCCATTTGTAAATGTATTTATGTCATTGGAGAAAGATGTAGTCACTTAACACAATAATTATGGTAGGGGTGGATAACACGTCTGCATTTCAACGCGGGGAATACTTCGGTCACATCCATTTTTCCTCATATATGACACAAGTATTACAGGAAGTAAATTTCTAGAAACATATCAAGAGATTGTTGACAAAAGCTGCATACTAGCTTTCATCAAAATTAAGCTAAAAAATGGAAAATGTTTTGATTTAGGCTTGACTATTGGAAGAATAGGGATTATATAAGCTATTGCACTCACTGAGTTGTAAATTGAAAATAATTATGGTAAAATTATGTAGACTTATTTTGACTTTCACCTGTTTTCTCACTAGTATATACCCTTTGATTGGCATAATGTCATTTTAATGAATAAATTTGGTAACCCATAGGGCCAGATTAATGAAAGTTGGATTTTTTTTGGCTTATTTTATAGCCGATATTCGGTCATATTCCCAATTGAAAATAGTATATTATTTTTCCAATCCACTGGAAAAAAATTCCCAATTTAAAGTTACAAATAAAAATATTGAATAACAAATTCTAAAATCATTGAAAATAAGGGCTTCTGCTTAAATGTTTCAAAATGTCATCCTAGACAGTGATTCCTTGCATTCAATTAATCATTGTTAAATTTATGTCATGCATTTAACAAAACATGGCTGAAATTCCCAATTCTATGGGTATGGGTCATGTTCCCAAAATCCTGGGAAAAAAACCCTGTGAAACAAAACGAAAAAACTAAAAAAAAACAAAAAAAACAGTGAAACATACCTTTCTCATATTTGCATGACTGAGTTTTATTAGACTGAAATGTCAAATTTATTGCAATAGTCAAGATTGTTCAAACATGTAACTTGTGTAAAAATATTACAACATCCTGTTTGCAATTTATTGGTTGTTTGCTGCCTTTTTATACACCTGAAAAAAAAATTGGCATATTATGTTATGCATCCCGGGTCGTCAGTCCTTCTGTTAGCAGTTTTCTTGTCCAGTCTGTATCTTTGGAACCGTTTGAAGGAAATGGAAACTGTTTGGCAGAAATGTTATCAATGATGAGAGAGGCTTTGATGTTTCTCTGGTTTAAAGGTCACACATTTTGTATCAATTTCAATATTTCATGTTCACTTTGTATCTGAGACTTACTGTGTGAAACTTCAGTGTCCAAAGCTTAGATATTTGGCATGTAACTTTACTTTGTGTACCACAAAATAACTGGTGTTATCGGTTATCATGCCCCATGGGTCAATATTGGCCCTGCCTGGGGATCACTTAGTTAATATAGTTTGTGTAGGAAGACACTTAAAAGTCTTTTTTTGGTGAAACTACAATGCCTAGAACTTCGATATTTGACATGTAGCATTGCCTTGTTGGCCTTTAAAAAACTGGTATTTATCATGCCTCTTGGGTCATTGTTGGCTCACTTAATTCAGATAATAGTCTTGTATATTAAACTACAATGCCAAGAGCTAAGATACTTACCATGAAACATTACTTTGTGAATGTAAACAAAATTGATATAAATCATGCCCCTGGGGTTAAAATTTGCCTGCCCTGGGGAGGAAAACACATTTAAGTCTTATTGTGTGCAACTACATGTACAAAGCCTAGAGCTAAGATATTTGACATTCGCCATCAATTTGTAGATTCCAACAAAAGTTATTAATCATGACTCAGGTTAATATTGATCTTGCCCAGGGATTCCCTTGCATCATGTAGACCAAGGTGTAGGAAAACGCATCTTATTTTTTGTGGATGAATTACTATGCCTCAATATTTGGCAGAATCATGCACTTAGGGTAAAAAATGCCTCCACCTCGTAGGTCATACAGTATCACATTTTATAATTAAGATAAGACATTTTTCAGAAAAGTTTCTTGATTTGGTCTTTACATTGTACCTTGATTGAAAGATAACATGTATTTTTGATTACCCAGATGAATTAACAGTCGGGCATACATTGCCCTGCCTTTGTGGTGCTCTTTTGTTGATATAGACCACAGCATGTGTAGACTAGATATATAAAAAATACTTTTTTCACCTATTAATTTGCAGAATTCTGCAGACTTATTTTCATGCTTCATTGCTATTAGAGAATAAATATAATAAAGTGGACTTGTCTACAGTAGGCATATTTTCCCCAAGTATTTCAAATACTGATAAAAACAATAGAAATTCATCATTTAGATATTTTTGTAAAATATTGCTTTAAAAAAAATAATATTGATGAAACTTTAAGTGATTTAGTATTATCATTTAAATTTAGTATATGACAATTGATGAATAATAATATTTTGTTTTAGAACATTTTGTTAACTGCTCATATAAATATAATAGGGCCATCCTTAAAAAATGTTTGTTTGCAGTAACGCGACCGACTCACAAAATTTGCCCCTACTCAAATTTTTTTTCATGGTCTGGATAAAAAAAATTTTTTTTTTTAATCAGAAAATTATGCCTTGTGCTTTGTTTTCGTTCTTTTAAAGCTTAATAGAAGAAATAAAATGTAGTTCTTATTAAATTAGAATTCAGTTATCAATTTATTAATTGTTACCAGATTATCAAAGCATATATTGTCCAGCCTTTTTTTGAAATTCCATATTTATTTGGGAGTACAGTTCAATATAAAAAAAAAAAAATCGACCTACCTACCCAACTTGAAAATTGTGGGTCGGGTTACTGCAAACAAACATTTTTTTAAGGATGGTCTAGTATGAAGGATATCATGTCAATCTCACACTTGCCAACATTTATTATTAAAATTACAGCAGAATAGATATTGCACATACTTTACTTAGATGTTTTTTTGGTCGGACAAGACATGACTATTAATCGATCTAGTTTCATATAAATGAACAAATGTGGTGAAATTTTATCTTTTGAGAGACATTTTATCTCAAAAAAGGCCCAAACTACAATGTGTGGGGTGATAGTAGCTTTAAGAGACTCTTATAGTTTACATACCATAGTCCATACTGCTGTGTTATTCTTGTTAAAACATGACTGCTTTTTTCCCCGACAAGTTGCATTTAAAATGTTGATTGTTTTTTTTTGTATTTTGGGCATTAAGCCGAGAAATGCATAAACTGTTATTATAAACATTGGTAGTGTGTTAAGAGATTGAAATCTAGAGGTTCTGCAGTAGTGTAATATCTCTATCATTAAGTTTATTAAATAGATGGATTAGAAGTTTTTGATCTGACCGTTCAATGCCAAAATCATAAATTTGAAGTTTTGACAAGTATTTAGATAAAAATGAGTTAAGATATTAACTTAATCATATAATTGATGGTTTATATATTTTCTTGACCTTTGAGTTGTTTTACAAGAGAAATGACAACTTTTGTTAACTCATTGGTTTTCATTGTCTTAAAATTATTATGGGGTATCCAGATTTTGACCTCAACATTATTGTGTTAAAAATGCCTCAAAGTAGCATAATTATGCAGACACAAATTTTTACATATGTAACACTTAATTAGTTTATATAATTATATAAAGCTGGGCAAATCACTATTGCAGTGACTCAAGTTCATCAGATAAAGGGTTCATTTTAGCTTCTGTATTTTAAGGATTACTTTTGGCTTATCACATAGTCTATATTCAATCATTCTCCGATTTGAAAATAGTATGTTATTTTCCCAATCCACAGGAAACAATTTTATTTTCCAATCCACAGGAAAAAATTCCAAATTGAAAGTTACAAATTAAAAATAGTCATGGCATGGCCGAGTGGTTCACGCAGACTAGTAATCTAATGATCGCTAGCCGCATGGGTTCAAACCCCGTCAGGGGCAAGTCATTGTTTACTTGAGCAAGAAACTTGACACTCATTGCTCAATACTGGTTGGTTCCAGAATGGAATTAAAAATGTGTCTATAAGCTTATAGCTTCCAACACAATTGAACTAAAATAAATTCTGTATAAACAAAAAAATATTGAATAGCAATTTCTGAAATTTTTGAAAACATTAGGGCTTCTTCACTGTTACAGTGCTTAAATGTTTAAAGATGCTATCCTATACAGTGATAATAATTCACTGCAAAATTTCAGTCATGAATTTTTTTCACATTTTTTTACAATTTTACATCACTGAATATCCCAATGCCAAGGTTATGGGTGAACAGTTCCAACAATCTTGTGAAAAAATTCTAAATTTATAATTAAGTCCATAATAAACTTAGTAATGGACAATTTGAAATTCAAAGTAGGACACGTACAATATTACCTATGATGTGGGGTAAGTCAAGGGATATCTATGTAGTATTTATTACACATTTATTTCATTGTTACAAGTACTAAAATATGTACTTTATTAAATTTTATGCCGAGGCACTTTGAGTGAGAAATGAAATATTTATATCTTTTATTTCAGGCACCACAGTTGCTATGGCAGCCACAAACCAGTACCATGCCGGATATGATCAATAGATGACCACCAACAACAACATCATATCTAAAAATAGTAACACCAGTAAATGACACAAAAATAATTTTAGAAAAAAGTGTTTTGAAGTAATTATTAATTAATAACTGTTTTTCATCTGAAAGTGAAACTTAACAAGAAAGAGTAAAATATAAATATATCATCAAGATTTTAAGATGGTAAGAAGTAACATGCTTTTCATGGGCAATGGAGGATGCGTACAGTGCCTGAAAATTTAGAAACTAGAACATTGGAATCATTGTACATAGGTTTTATTCTTTGTTTTTCCTCCAGAATTGAAGATCATATATGTAGTTATGTTATATTGTATGTATCATGGATAAAAATATCATCAGAGTCTAAAATAAGTTTTTAGTTTTAGTATTATTATTTGTTTTCCTATCATTTTGTGAATATTTTTGTGGTTCTTTATTTCATGTCTTGTTATAATATATCTTTATGGTCTTATAATTAAGGATTACGGACCCCAATGAAGCATTTAATATCGGTTTTTGTGGGATAGTATCATGATTATCGGAAAGGAGTCTCGCTAACTTTTAGCAGTTTTCGGATACTTATTAATTTTGTAGCATGTATATGTCATGTACCGTAAGAGTGTTTTCCACTATGACGAAATTATTTCACATCAGATTTCAATATGCCACCTTGAATTCATGTTCATTGCGGTCCGCATTCCTTAAATGCACATATTACTCATGCATGCCTTGACATCAATCAAGATTGGCTGTTATATAAGTTTTTAAAGTGGATAATTTCCCAAACAATTGCGGCTGTATCTAATTATTGAAACATCTTTAAAGCTATCTCCTTGCAGATGAGTGATAAAAATATATTTATGCAAGTTTTAGGAAATGATATTTTTTTTTTTTAATATTGAATTATTCACTAATCAACATTGTTGTTGATGTGAAATATGGAGGTGACACATTCAAATACTTCAATTTAGAATGATATTAATGGTAATTTATGTTGGCAGGGCTAACTCAATTTATTTGCCTTGACCGAAGTCACTTCATCTTTATTGTATCTTTACTTTAGACATGATATTAGTGCTTTTGTTTAGCTGACCTTGAAATGCTTAGTTTGTTTAATGTAACTTAAACAAAAAACAACAAGCAGATATTTTCCTCAGTGATGAAGCTATTCTAACACATGGTTGTGAATTGTTATGTTCACATTCTTCAATATTTCTTATCTATCTTCATTGTAAATGTAAAGTTGTTAAAGCTGGCCAGTCATACATTGTCACCTTAGTGCAGTAATGGGTTAACCCCTTATATAATCTAATAGGAGGTAACCCATTACTGCACTAAGGTAACGATTTTAAGTCGTACCTGAATATAATCCATGAAGCTCTAGTAAAAATATTGAATCCATGCGTAGATTCATGCAATTGAGTAATGCAGATGTAACCTTCATTTTCTGTGTGCGGATCATTTTGCTGTAAATATTTTTCTGTAATCTGTTATGTCGATGTTATAATTATGTACTCCATCCATCTTATTATATGCTTTTCATGTATGCAGAACTTATGTTACAGTATACGGATGAGATTAAAATATTAAAAAATGACAGTTTGGGTCTATGGCTAATAATTGAGCTACATGGCTATTGAGAAACATCAAGATTTAAAAAAAAAAATGAAGTCAGTCCTTTGAAAATGATAAACTTGTATTTCTACATATATTATGATGTTTTCGGTCTGTGAATCAATAAGTTGGTAGTGACTAAAGATCACTGAGCAACTTTTTTCTACTTTGCAATTTAAGTTACTAACCTTTCAAAATCTTTACTTTAGTACTTGAGTCTGACTGAATAGCAAATTTGTTTGGTATTTTAATCTTGTCCTTATAGAAGAGAAATAATAGGCCATTGTTGTGATTAAGTGGTTTTACTATTTGTACTTTATGAGTAGAAGTAGGTATATGTATGTGTAATATGAAAACCCCAAAAATCATGAATGGTTTTGTCCAGATTGAAAGATGGACAAGTCTATTTAAGATATTTAGAGTGGTAAGGGTCAAAATAATATATAAATTGTCAGAAAAAAGTAAAGTTGACTTACTAACACTATTACACCTATGTAAATTTTGTGAATGGATTTTTTGTAAAAACTAGACAAGTTATTTAAAGGCTTTACAAGTCTATCTTTATATATAAGTATAAGTCAATCAGTAAAATTCTTTGAAAGTTTTCTAATTGTTTCTTTATTTCACAAAAATTTGAAATTTACTGAAAATTTACAAGAAATATTCAGTTTTAAGTTTGTATCGGTCGAAGAATTCATTAATACCTACTATAAAACAGTTTGTTAAACCATCTTTTGCCTCTCAATGTATTAATTTTTGGAAACTTGAACAAATATAACAGGTAAATTCACACAGTTTTATCCTTGTACACATTTGTGCCCATAATAGGACATGGAGAGACCAGTAAAGTCATTATTCACCATTTAAATATATGAGCCGCGTCACGACAAAACCAACATAATGGGTTTGCGACCAGCATGGATCCAGACCAGCCTGAGCATCCGCGCAGTCTGATCAGGATCCATGCTGTTCGCTTATCAACCCTTTTACAAGTAGAGAAACTGATAGCGAACAGCATGGATCCTGATCAGACTGCGCGGATGCGCAGGCTGGTCTGGATCCATGCTGGTCGCAAACGCACTATGTTGGTTTTGTCATGACGCGGCTCATATGTAAAGTGCGTCGTATTACCTGAACAATGTCTATGTGATATAAACCGCGACAAAAAGAAGTCTATAAATATCACATTTCGTTACCAATTACCAATATAATTTCAAATGCTTTTAAAGGGTCTTAAATTTGTAAATTTTCGGCCATTATAAGTAGAGGAGTTAAGATTTACAGCATTGAAATCTTAACATACTATAAACACAACACTCTTTGTTTGATGGTATGTAAATTTTGTGATAACAGCCCTTTTGTTAAAAACAAGTGTTTATTTGTTGAAAGGTCAACTAGAACATAAATTATTGTCTTTTGTAGCTTTCGTACAATTTCTTTGGTTATTGTTGAATTGCCGTCTATAAAGTTGAATGAAGATTGTTTCTAAGGTGCCTTATGCTTTTTATATCAGTGAAATTAATAAATATTTTTATTGCCTAGAAGTATGTATTAGAAAAGGAAGTGTTTATGCTCATGTGTAAGTGGTTGCGTTAAATGTGCATATGGTAATTAAATGATCAACTGATTATATTTCTGAAGTGTCACTATTTTTATTTCCTTTAATACTTTGGCAAAACTATTTTTATAAGTCTTTTCAGCACAAGATACAAACTATACACGTGTGGGCAGGTCTTAAGATTTTTTCTCTCTTTTTAAGTATATGAAATTTTACTTCAAGAATGAAGAGTGTTTTCCCATTGTAAAGTCAAATGTAAAGATGATAGTTTATTTGATGTAACTAGATACTTTAATATTCAGTTTCAACACAATTTAAATAAATTTTAAGGTACATGCACCTTTTTTTTTGTATTCAATAAGACCAGAGTGGTCTGACCTAGATACTGAAATCTATTGATTATGTATCAATGCTGAAATTTGGGCTTTTTTCAAGGTTAAAGGATATAAATAGAGAAATTGTCGAGAAATTCAACTTTTTTGTATAAATCAGTTTATGTGATTCCCTGAGACAACTGAAGATGATTCTCCGACAGTAACTGTAGTTAGGGTGTCTGTGGGTTTGCCCTAGCTTGCAGCCAAATAAGCACCTTCAGATTCTTTCAAGTAAGAAGCGATGTTGGTTCTTAACTTAGGTGCCTGTTTGTGCCTGAAATAATGCACAGAAGGGCACCTGAGGTATTCCTCCATCAGTAAAGCTGTCCAGTTGCCATGACATGTGTTGGTGCAAAATCCAATTAAAAAACAAACTTGTTCATGTGTAATTATTGGTATATCTTTAAAAAAGTGATTTTTAGGACATATTAAGTTGTCACAGCTGTAATTTACAGAAAAAAATTAATATGATAATTTTTTTTTTCTAAATGTTTTATTTTTGGACTTTTGGTATTGTCCTAGAAGATTAAGATCTATTACTTTGGTATAGAACTGCAAACACAATGCAAAATATTTTTATATGACTATAAGGAAGTATCAAACCAAGCTCTATCTTTATGTATCATAGATCTTTAGTTCTTGTTTTCATTTTGTGTATGCTTACTTACATTACATTAACATGTAGAGCTGTTCTCCTCTTTTTTTTTTAATAAAAAAGTTGTATTTAAATGTTGCTGTTGTTGTACCTAAAAACCTCAACTTTATCCCCATCCTGTAATACCCCAACACTTTGTTAGCTCGACTATTTGATAAGAATAATTAGAGCTATCCTAGTCACCCGAACGTTAGCCTTTGCATTAACACCTTTGTTAAAGTTTTTATAACACCTACAATATTTTCAAAGTCCATTGACGTATGGCTTTGAAACTTTGCACACTCATTCACCATCATGTCCTTAACCTGTAGACTGGAGAAGGTAACTCTATCAAGCATTTTGACAGAATTAAGCTCCTTTTTCGACGTAGAATTTATGTTAAAGTTTGCATACCACGTCAGATATTTTCATATTTCATTGCCATCTTGCTTTGAAACAAGTTGAAATTTTATACACATCTGTGAGAGCATAATAGGACTCTCTACAAGGCCTACAACTGTAACATAGATTTGGAAAAAAAAATGGCCCTTTTGTGAACTTAGAAAATTTTACATGATCAATGCTCTTTCACTATCAAGCACAAGCGTGCTGTCCTACTGTCAGTAGGCTACTGACAGCTCTTGTTCATATTGGCACAAAAAACAAAACCACCAGTGACCAGAAACAAAAATAAATGATGAAATGACAGCTCATCCCCCTCCCCATGACTGACCCCATACTCTCCAGTGAGTGGTGTGCAGAGGTTACAAAATTTACTAGTAAGTTAATCTAGTTCACAGGTTTTATTGTAAATGTAAAATCATACTGTGAAACATTCTAAGTAATTTTTTTTGCCCAAAATATTTGTCAATTGCTTAAATATAAGCAGTTCAAAAGGGGAGAAAATTCTAAAATATAGCTGCCAGTTTTTGATGATCCTTGATCTAAGGTATGTGACATTTGAAATTTAAAGTAAAGAAAGAATGAGTTAATATATTGGATTATATGCAGAGCAGGATAGCCCCTAATACTTGTTGTATGTAGCCAAATTCACAAAAGCTGTCATTAGACAGGGCCTCTGACTGTTCTTGGTGCTTGTTATTAAAAAAAACCCAGAGCCTGGATAATGTTGAATTTTTTAAGTTCAAAAAGAGCCATACTTTGGTCAAAATCCATGTTAAGTTATGGGCCTTATAAGTTATGTCTAACTATGGTCTCCAATAAGTGTATGAAGTATCAAACCATTCCATAAAAAATCCCACCGTCTGTCTGCGTCCCCACTTCATTCATGTCCGGACTGTAACTTTGTCATACATTAAGGGATTTTGAAATAACTTGGCACAAATGTCTACCACAACAAGACGATGTGTTGCGTCCAAAAACCACATCCCTACCTCAAAGGTTAAGGTCACACTAACATTTTGAAATTTCACATTATCGCAATTAGAGTAAATAGGTACACACATTCATGTCCGGATTGTAACTTTGTCATGCATCGAATGATTTTAAAATAACTAAGCGTAAATGTCTACCACATCAAGACGATGTGTCACATCCAAGAATTACGTCCCTACCTCAAAGGTCAAGGTCACACTAACATTTTGAAGTTTCACATTATCACAATTGGAATCAATTGTGTCCAGACTAACTTTGTCAATCATCGAAGGATTTTAGAATAACTTGGCATAAATGTCTACCACATAGAGACAATGTGCCGTGTTCAATAATCCAACCCTACCTGAAAGGTCAAGATCACACTAACATTTTGAAGTTTCACTTAATCATAACAAGAGAGCCAAGATGGCCCTAGATCGCTCACCTGATCCATCAAACTCATCCGAACAATTACCTAGACAAGCATTCTGACCAAGTTTTATGACAGATGAGTCAAAAATGAGACCACTAGAGTATTAACAAGGATTATCCATATTTGAGCAGTGTGACCTAGCTCCCTTAGGAAAAGGAAAGGCATTTAACTTGTAGTTATATTGCAGTTATTTAGCAGTTTTTTCAAATAAATGCCTTTTTTACAATTTTTTGCCCTTCATCTTAATTTGTAGGATTCCATTTAAACAGCAGTTCTTAAAAAACTGGTAAAAACTTGTTGTTAAAAAACTTGTGTCCAGCATTTTTTACCAGTTTTTCAACATTTAAAAATAAATGGTGATGTTAAACAATACTTACATTACCATTTTTTACAAGTTATTTTCTTGAACCATTTTTTTAAGCTAAAAGATTGTGACAGAAGCTGCAGTTTTTACAAGTTTTATTTAAATGCTTTTAGGAAAATATTATTCATGCACACTAATATTCACTTAATACCTTGTAGTGCATCATAGCAATATTGTATGTGTACAACTCACCGGTGTGGGGTGTAAATTTACTTTCAAACCGAGTCATCATGCAGCCGTCCAGAGGCAGCAAAAGAAATCACATGAACAAACCCTGTCGTCTTCTCTTTTTTTTTTTTTAAACTCATGAGCCAGATAGTTTGTCTGTACAATGTGAAGGTTGTAGTTTACAATGCCTGCGACAGAGTTGAAACTCAGACACTAGCTGTTGTATTTTATAAATTATACTGCTTGCGGTAACGTAATTTCAAACCAAAACAAAATTTCTACAGCATTCTTTTCTTCAATTTTCTTTCAAAAGGAAGCTTTGCAAAATACTATACAATAGTATATAACTTTGATTTCAAAATTACTGTTAGCTGTTTTAGTACCGCGAAAATAGGAACTTTCACTGTAAATGAAAGAAAGCATGTTTGACAGACAAGTTAAATGGTATGAAAAGACATTATGAAGTCCTACATATTATTATTATTATTGTAAAACAATTTTTTTTTTTTTTTGTGTCTTGAGAGTGACTCACTCTTTCCAAAAAAACAATAGGGAGTAAAGACACTAGCTCTAAAATTTATCTGTTAATTGCTCTATAGTTAAATCTAGTCAGCATTAGACATCAGCATGTATTAATATAAAATTTCTGATATTTGGAGGATCAGATTGAGAATAGATATCTTATTTATGGCAATTGTTCAAAAATGATTATGTCCCCTCATTTTCTCATTATGTACACTTAAAACGATTCTTTATAGCTGACATATGCATGAATCACTTATGTCCACTTTTAACAGTTCTTGTATATCTTGTTTTTTTTTGTTTTGTTTAAGCTAGACTTTAAAGCCCCATGTATTTTGTTAAGAATTCTGTATCGAAAGGGTTTTACCTCTTGACACCAAATGTCAAAATATTTAGCCTTTGTATATTGTTTTTTACTAATAAACCCCAGTCGTTTCTGTATCGTTAGTACCTTCAGTACTTTGATTATGGAAATTTGATAGTCTGCAATATAACGTAAATGATGTACACTAGACAGCTAGGCCTTTAGAATATTCATATTAGAATATGAAAGATATCACCATCAAAGAAGAAATAAAATAACTTTTTTAAAATCATGCAGAAAGATATACTGGTATTTAAAAAGTCCCAGTATTTCCCAGTTATTATCCTAGAAAATTCCAGAATGTTAAAACCAGTCTTGGCTATTCTAGTAATGCCTAGGAAATACCAGTTACTGAGAACTAGGCATTTCTAATAATTTTTAAACAACTCATCAATTTCAAAGTTATACTAGGAATTGTAATTTATTTTCTGAGATTTCTAAGACTTAAGATTTTGCAAAATTCCTAGCCTTTAGGAATTACTTAGAATTTATCTTGTAGAACAAAATCCTTAACATCTGTGCTAAATTCCTTGAATCTTACATAAATTCCTAAAGACTAGGAATTCTCTTTGTTGAAAGTAAACAAGTAAATAAAGAAGGAAGACAATAAAATTGAAAATAAAAATGTTTTCTTTCTTTTTTTAAATAAAACAACATACTGATCTAGATCTATTTAATAATATTTTTCTAGGATTACTTTTATTATTATTATTTAATTGAAATTTAATAATCAATTGACCTTAATGGTCAACCTGCATTATGACAATTTTATCATTGGCCATTTAATTAATAGATATTAAATAGGAATATATAACCCAAAAAGAAATAACAAATGTTCAGGCACTCCAAGTAAATCAAAGACGTATTATAAACCTTAAGAAAATAATCAATAATTGACATCTGAAGTATGTAATTTTCATCAGTTGTGTAGAGCTATTTTTAGCGCTGTCAAATTGCATCCACTGATGTCATGCTTCAGTGCACAGGCTGTGTGTATAAACCACTTTATGCACGGCTTATACTGCCTGTTGACATTTTTATTGATTGTGATTTGAACATATGTAGATCTAATTAGGGGTGGATTTAAGGTGATTATTATTGCATAGTTGAAAATCCCATGTGGCAAATAGACTCTTGTGCAGATTTTTTCACGTGTCAAATTTGTGCATTTCCAAATTTTCACGAGTCAAAACCCGAATCTCCGCCTGAATTAAAGTAGGCCTATATGTGGCAGGTCATATTTATGCTGACGGAAATTAACGATGATAACTTAGTCTTTACTTAACCAGCGAACCTTTACGATTATACTCGAGCAATTTCCGTATATTTACGCTAACCGAGACGAGCATAATTTCATGACGTATTTAATACGTATACTGATGACGTAGCAACACAATTGTTTTGGAAACTACTGTAGCTTTGTATGAAATTCAAGCGCTTGTTGGGCTAAAATAATAGATTTGTGAAATAAAATTCAACGATATAATTGAAATTATTCAGTCATTGTATTGACGGCAAAAACAACGGAACTACACGAAATTTTGCGAATCAAGCACATGTTACTGACGTAGTACACAGGTTTATTACGTAGAACACAGGTTTATTGTGCGCGCAATATTCAAAGACGGCAGACACTTCGTCTCATATCGACAGTGAACTGATATCGTCTCCCCAATAAAGACATACAACGAGGAAGGTGAAATAGCCCAAGCAAATTATCAGAAGAAGACCTTCAAAGCTGCAATCGGTGAAATTCACTGTGAGTATTATCATAAATGCACTGTTTTTTTCCCAAACAGAGACGGCGTGTTTATGACCTCTAGAAAAAATGAAGAGTCTAGAGATTATTTTAATGAACTTTCTTCACTTCTAAAAGAATTATTTTGTAACAATTTGCCGACTGTAACAATAGAAATAATAATTGTATTTCCAGCTTATTCCTAGTTACAGTTAAGATACTTAAACCTTACTGGAAAAAATGCGTAAACGGACATTTGTCACATATTTTCGCGACCTGTTTTCATTTATTTCTTTGTTGAACAGGAAAGATATAATAATAATAAATAAAAAACAAAGCATCGTTAAATATGGCTGTGCTTCCCTGCAGGAAATTATTTGCTTATGCCCTTTAAAAATATTGAAATTTATAATATTGTTTTGAAAAATGCATGGCTAGAAAGTTTTTTTTACACCCAGACAGTGCAATACCCTAGTATGCAGACAGTTCACTACCTTAGCAATTTTGAACTTGTATTAGAAAAAAAAGTTTTTCATAAAGAAACAATATTTTTATATGACCATTAATTTATGTAGATCTAGTTATATATTTAGAACAAGATCAACAAGAAAAGATGATGTTCAATAAGCCTACATCATGTCTGTATTTTAAAATAACACATTACTGACAGACTGTATTTTTAAATCACAATAAGATACCTCCAAAAATTTATTTGAAACAGAAATCATGTTTTCTGTTTGTTTTTGATTTATGTGTGTGTTTGTGTGTGATTTAATCTCTAGATTTCTGTGCATGTATAGGAATTATTGGACCACTAAAAAAGTTGTCTAGGCCACCAAAATTTATCGGTCATTCAGTGGTCCAAGTGACAGCCTAGCTAAAATGGTTTGTCTTTGACACTGTCTAAGCCTATACTAGAGAATCTGAATACTGGTCCATTAAAATAAATCCCACATGATGATTTGCAAAGAACAAAAATAGCACAAACAGTGTCATACTTTAAGCACTAACCTGAATACATTGCCTCTCAGTCATTGAATTTAAGATTTTTGAATATACTCGTCCGAATTCCAGTTTTGAATTTATTCTACTATATATTTAGCTCTTAAAATTTACACTGGTCATGGGCCACCGGGCCAGTGCTAAATTCGATGACTGTAATCTGTTATTGTATTAGGGGGCAGGACATGAAGTGGTTGAACACGCTTGAACAAGATATTTTTGTGGCCCCACTTTAGTGGCGGGCATTTAGATTTACCCTTGTCCGTCCGTTCTCTTTTGTGTCGGATGTAACTCAAAAAGTATTTGACCTAGAGTCATGAAACTTTACAGGAATGTTGATCAGCATGTGTAGTTGTGCACCTTGGTATTTTTGTCTGGATTTATATAGTATTTTTAGAGTTATTGCCCTTGACTTAGTAAAATTTTGCAATTTTCAACTTGTGTCGCATGTAACTCAAAATGGGTTTGACATAGAGTCATGAAACTTTGCAGGAATGTTGATCAGCATGTGAAGTTGTGCACTGGATATTTTCGTGTGGATTTATTTTATTTTTTTAGAGTTATTGACCTTGACTTAGAAAATTTTTGCAATTTTCAACTTGTTGCATGTAAATCAAAAATGATTTGACATAGAGTCATTAAACCTTAAGGGAAGGTCGGTCAGCATATGTAGTTGTGCACCTTGGGTTCCGCTTGTGGATTTATCCCGTATTTGTAGAGTTATTTCCCTTGACTTCGTAAAAACCGTTTCATTATGTTATGTTATTTGTTCCTTCAGTGCTTGAGTTAGAATCAACCAACTTTACAGAAATAATGATCAACATCACTAAATTACAGGAATAACAATGATAATAAATAATAATAAAAAAAATGCACAGTATATTTTCATTAGTTTGCTTTTTTTGGTGAACTTCAAAACTTACCTATGTGAATAAATGAGCATAAAAACCGCCCTGGATTTTCACTTATCAAATTTCAAAATATGTACATGACCAGTTTATAACTTCAATAGCTTTGTTTAACCAAAAGCTACAAATCTGAGGCCCAGAACAGAGTGTGTCATAAACACGTCCTTCATGAATGGCCATTTAAAAAGAAATCAAATAACATACAAACCCACTTACCTGAAAAAATATGTGAGAGTTTTGTAAATATTTAAGACACAGAAACCATTTTGTCAAGTTTGCAATGATTTTACTTGCTTGAACCAAGTGTGCATCCACTTCACGTTCTGCCAAGTGATTTGTATTTATTTCGTTTTCAAATATCTTGGTATATTTCCATATGTAGAGAAATGTATTTGTTTGATTTCAGATAAGAATTGGTACCACAAGGCCACAAAGGGAGGAGTTCAACTAGTTTGTGGATGATGTTCAAAGCTGAGGAGAGTGAGAGCTTAAATCTATAAAACGGGTCAAAAACGTTTGATAAAGAAACTGTCATAAATTCTTCAGGTAATTGAAAGAGGGCAAGTTGTACAAAATGCCATGGAGCTAAATAAACATGGAGAAGAAACTGTGATGTCACACAGTTAAATTCAGTATTGGCAGAATTGTGTTCTTATAAGTTATCATATGTTGCGGGATTTTCAGAGATTTGATGCATCCTGGGTAAAAATAGCCAAAACACCGTCATATTGGATTCCCGGAGGAAGATGAAACATTTTTTTGCTTAAATAGAAAGCAATAGTTTTTATTGTAAAAAGGTACTATACACACTTTCTATACAAATATTTCTCTGATGAAAATCTATGTCGGGGTATGTAAACAATAATTCATGGATATCGTCCAAGTTTAACGAGAGTGCGAAAATTGGAGACTATCGAGAAAACCCAATTATCACCAAAGCCTGCAAAGGATTGTGGGTCTAAATCTGACTATTATCTATTTTTAGAGCTTCCTATCTGTTGTATATATATATATATATCTGTGAAAATGCAAAGAAGTCGTTGGATTACCAAAGATCAACATTTCATTTGATTACCAGAGATCATCAATTCAGTGGATTACTGCGATTCTCAGTATGAAAGATTTGATGACAAGAAAATTATTAAACCGGCAAAAATTGGATCTTACAGCAAGGATTTACTCATTTCAGAAGACAGCAATAGAAAATGTAGGAGTTGCATGTAATACTGGAGGTTTCTTTCGTCATGTTTTGTACTGTTTAAGTGACGTTTCTTAGACTGTTTAAGTGATGTCCCTCATTCAATCAGTTAAGAAAATGATGAAAGCAAATTAAAATCTAGGAGTGACCTAGTCAAGTATTATAATGTTTTAACTTTTAGTGCTAAATTCAAAGAGGTGTCACATGTTACACTGTTTTAAAAAAAGGAATCTTAAGTCAAGTGTTATTGCCAAAGCTCATTGCATTCCAGTAACTACAATGATATATATCTAAAGAAGTGTGTCTTAACAATACAAAAACAATTAAACTGTAAGGAAAATACTTTGTTTCATATGCAATCATGCTTTTTATTAAATTTAATAGTTTGCTTATGACTGATGTTGAACTGCTTGTCATTTAACTGGATTTAAAAGTGCACATTTTAGTTCACATCAGTACAATGTGCTTATGTGAAGTAATGTGATTGCCCTGTGTCCAATGGCATCTTGTATTGTCAGCAATTTCTTGTAATGATATCTTCTACAAAACTGATTATTTGATTTTAATCGTAATGATCCTTTGGGGGCCCTAGTAACAGTAATTCAGCTGTGGTCCAGTCATACCCAGTTGCTAGAAATTTCAGTACAATGCAATCCTAGGCTATTCCAGCCATTCCTTAGATCATGGAAATACCAGGAACGTCTGGGATATCCAAGTTCTTTGAAATGCCAAGGAATTACTAGAAAAAAATGTTCCAAATACCGTGGGCAGGTCATTCTCAGTCATTCCTAAGATTGTAAAAATACCAGGAGTTACTGGTATTATCATAGGTCTTTGAAATGCCTGGGATTGACTAGAAAAATGTTCCAAATACCGTGGGCAGGTCATTCTCAGTAATTAGGATTTTCCAGTACAAGTCGATCTAAGGCATTCCTGGTTTCAAATTTTTTTTCTAGTTATTACCAGTAGTTTTCAGTCGTTCCAATTACCGCCAGCCAGTAACTGGAAATTCCTCAGATTTCCTTGCATTTCCTAGGAATTATCCCTGTAAATATTCCTGGGATTTCCCACTAAAATCCTAGTAAAATCCTGGTAAATTACCAGTAATTTCTGCAAGGGTGTTATCCAATCTTTTAATGCTTTTAAAATGTAAGCACTATTTGGTGTAACGTCTTGTAGGCGTTACAAGAATTATGTGGTGTTTTTCAACATTTTGACCATTTTAGAAGAGAAATACTATGATTTCTTTTTCGTTTTTGTTCATAACAATGTCATTGGATAAGATTTTTGTACTTAACATTTTTGCTCATTACAAACGCATATATGGCCTTTAATCTCAAAGTTCAAAAGATCCAGAGGCTTATTGTGAGATTTTTGACAGTTCAATATGTCTGTTGTTCGTCTTAGCAATTTCTAATGTTAAATACATTAAAAAGTGTCCAAAACTTTAAGTCCACACAGTAATCAAACTGGTTGCCTAATGAAACTAAAAGGGCAATGCTTTTGAGTTCATGAAAAGTTAGGGGATTTGGTGATTTGTAAGAAATCTATGTACATACATATGTGTCAATGTAATAGAAATTCCATGTACATGTACAATTATTTTCAGATGTGAACAGTTGTTAACAGTATTATATTAGCTCAAATAAATGCAACAGTTTTTTGAAAGTTTTTTGCAGTTATTTATGAGGTCATATAAAGGCTTCAGTAGTTTTTTGAAAGTTTTTTAATGATGTCATATAGATGGTTGAAAATGCAAACACAATTTTTTGGCAGTTATTTATGAGGTCATATAAATGGTTGGAAATGCTATCTCCATATTTGGAGGCAGTTTTATGATGTCATCTCATTTACATATTTCGGCTGATTTCAATGCTTTTTCAATGCTAAATAACTGCATTTTAAATGCATTTTAACTGCATTTTAAATGCTTTCTACATAATCACATTTGTCAAGGAAAACTGCTTAATAAATGGTTAAAACTGGTCAGAAAAACAATGCTAAATAACTGCAAGTTAAATGCCTTTCCTTTTCCTAAGGGAGGTTTTTTACCCCGGTGACCCATATTCGAAATTGACCTAGAAATCATCAAAACAAACTTTCAGACCAATTTCCAGGATACTTCGATCAAAACAATAACCACTAGAGTGTTAACAAGATTTTTCTTTTTTAAGCTCCGGTGACCTAGTTTTTCATGCAAGATGACCCATGTTTGAACTCATCCGAGCATCTACCTAGACAAGCATCCTGACCAACGTTGATGACAAATGAGTCAAAAATGTGACCACTAGTGTTAACAAGGTTTTTCCATATTTGGGCGGTGTGACCTAGTGATTGAGGCAAAATTGTGACCGCTAGAGTGTTAACAATGTTTTTCTATTTTTAGCTCCTGTGACCTAGTTTTTCATCCGAGATGACCCATGTTCGAACTCGTCTGAGCTATTACCTAGATAAGTATCCTGACAAAGTTCAACGATCCTAAAAATAACAAAAATTTATAGATAGACACATTTGTGTCCGAACTTTAACTGAAGGATTTTAGAATAACTTGGCATAAATGTCTACCTCATCAAGACGATGTGTCGCGTCCAATAATCACGTCCCTACCTCAAAGGTCAAAGTCACACTACCATTTTGACTTAATCACAATTACAGTTTATTGGTACACACATTCATGTCTGGACTGTAACCTATTCATGCATCGAAGGATTTTAATATTACTAGGCATAAATGTCTACCACATCAAGATGCCATGTGGTGACTAAAACCCGTGTCCCTAACTTCAAGGTCAAGGTCACACTTATAGTTTGAAGGTGCTCATTCTCTTAAGAAGAGTTCATGGCCGGACATGCATGAAAGGATTTTAAAATAACTTGGCACAAATGTCTACCACATCAAGACAATGTGTCACGGCTTAGGCTCATATCCGTCCGTCTGTGTGTCCCAAATTACACAACAATCATGTCCAGACTGTAACTTTGTCATGCATTTAGGGATTTTGAAAAATTACTTTGCACAAATGTCTATCTCATAACAACATTTTGTCGCGTCCAGGAACCAGGTCCCTTCTTCACAGGTCAAGGTCACACTTATATTTTGAAGGTTCTTGCTATCACAATTAGAGATTACAGGAATCATACAAAGATCAATATTAAGCAATTAGTTACTTTCATTCTCATTTCTTTTCATAATACCTGCATGCTTAAGAAACCTTTTCGGGGGCATTCTTCACTTAGGTGACAGCTCATGCTAGAGATACAAACTTGCATGGAGAAACTTAACCAAAGTGCGACACTTAATTGCTAGGATGCGTACAATATTTGTCCAAGTATAAATCAAATCAATGAATAAAGTTATGGCTAATAGTAACAAAATTTGCCCTCAAGAGACAAGGTCAAATTAAGGTCAAGTTCAATTAAGTCTTTAATGTCTTGTCCTAAGTATTGTTTTGCATAAGCATGAAGATAATCTATATAAAGTTATAGCCAATTATAGTAAGCAAAGAAAACCAAACAAACAAACAAACTGTGAAATTACAATTATTTGACCTTAAAGGTCACTGATGAGTGAAGGTCATAATCTATTTGGTCTACTAAAAGGTCTTGTTCAAAAATAACAAATTTATAGCTAATTAAAGAAACAAGACATATCGATGGGCAGAATGTCAAGCCCGATCGTCTTGATTCAAACCTAAACCAAAACTTTAGATCATGGAGAAAGATGTATAATTATGTAGGTGAGATTTGCACAACACATCCATTTCATACCCATGGCAAACTCTTTATATTGCATCATCTTAAATGACCTTGACCCAGTGACCTGGTTCATGTGCATGACACAAAGTCTCATGATGAACATTTGTCCCCAAAAAACTCAATTCATGTTATTTGAAAATTCCTCCATGCACAAAGAAGTTATGCATGGACAAGTTTGGATGCAAATACGCACACACAGTGAACAGCGATTTTGACAATGGTGTTGAGCTCAGCCAAAAAATTCCTCTGACTCCTAAGCAGAATACAATGAACTTCAAAGCATAAGCAAGATACAGAGCAGACAACCATATTTTAATATTTTTCATTGGACGTTTGATCACTTGTGACCTTGACCTACGTTTTGCTCAAGACAACTCAAATCATCATGGAGAATATTTGCCCTAAGTTGTATGTTAATAAAAATCAATGTATATAGAAGTTATATTGCAAATGAATGTTTAAATTGGTAATTTAACCTTTGAAGTGTGACCTTGACCTTTGCCACAGACACCTGAATTTTTAGCGCAACACTCCATATCACTATGGAAAATATTTTTCCCAAAATCATATTAAAATTCTTCCATGAATATAGAAGTTACTCTCCTGACGCAGACTTTGCGCTGACACCCAAGTGTGAACTTTACCTTGGAGTGGTGGACCTGGGTTTTATGTGCAACACACCACTCCATCATTGTGTACCAATTTATTTGTAATTCTTTAAAGAATTAGCAAAATATGGACCGGACAAATCCAGGCCAAAAAATTTTAATATTTTTATTTGACCTTTGACCTCTTGCGCAAGACAACTGAACTTAAAATGGAGAACATTTGTGCAAATTTATAATGTATATCACAAATGAATGTTTTAATTATTATTTGACCTCTAAGTGTGACTTTGACACTGCCTTACTATGGAGAATATTTTTTCCCCCAAGTTTTTTTTCAAAATCCCTCCATGCATGTAGAAGAATCACTCTGGACACAGGTTTGTGCTGACCCCCAAGTGTGACCTTGACCTTTGAGTGGCTGACCTTGTTTTTGTGTGAGACACAACACCCAATCCTGGTGAACACTTTTATCAAATTATTTTGTAATCTTTCAAAAAATGAGCAAGATAAAGACCAGACGGATGCACAGACAGAAGTGCAACCAATTTGAGAAAAAGGGCCATTTCTTTTCTTTTTTTTTGTTAAACAGAGGGTCCTATCCCTATTTGGTAGTGCAGACGCATAGATCCACGCACCAACGCACATACTAACGTTGATATGCACTGGACAATTGTGACACTTATATTATTGTTCATTTAAATCACAATCTGACTAAAGTTGAGATCTACTTACCGGGTATTTCTTTTATGTAGATCTGGTGATGACCTTATATGTTTCCCCATCTTTATAATTCTGATTTCCCGAGAAAGCTATTTTTAATCATGCAATTAAACTGGTTTTTACATAGGCATTAGAAGTATCAAAATATCGTTATCCGTGGAAGTTAATTGTTCTGAAACAAAATGTTAGAAGTAATTTTTAACAAATTAACTTGAAACTAGAACTATCACTGAATGCGATTCACCAATGTCCTTGACAGAAGACGACTTGGAAAGGTGGTTAAGGGAATAACTTAAGTGGCGCAAATACATAAAAAGAAATTATCTCTGGTGAAACAAGAACCGGTTGAACCGGGTGATGCTCCCCGAGAAGGTTCTGGACACAGGAAAGTATAAAAAAAATGAACAAAGGGCAAAAACTCCAAAATTAGGCAAAGCGGAGTTATGTTTTTTTGCACTGCACTTTTATTCAATGAGATCTATCTATCTATAAAGTTTCCTGATGATATCAGAATTATGTCCCAGGTAAAAGTCAAAGTGTAAAAATGAACAAAGGGCAATAACTCCAAAATTAGACCAGGCTTTGTTTAGGTTCTTTAAGCATTGCAATTCTATCCAATTATATCTAGCTACCTACAAAGTTTCATGTTTATATCTCTAATAGTTTTAAAGTATTGTCCAGGACAAAGTCAAAAAGTAAAAATAAACAAAGGGCAATTACTTCAAAATCAGGCAAGGCAGAGTTACGGTTCTTGTGCACTGCACTTCCACCCAATGAGACCTATCTATCTACAAAGTTTCATGTTGATATCTCTTATAATTTTAGAGTAATGTCCCAGACAAAGTCAAAGTGTCAAAATGAACAAAGGACAATAACTCCAAAAGTAGGCAGGCAGAGTTACCTTTCTTGTGCACTGCACACCTACTCACTGAGATCTATCTACCTACAAAGTTTCATGTTGATACCTCTTATACTTTTAGAGTTATGTCCCGGACAAATTTCAAAGTGTAAAATAAACAAAGGGGGGTAATTCAAAAATTAGGCAAGGCAGAGTTACGGTTCTTGTGCACTGCACACCTACTCAATGAGATCTATCTACCTACAAAGTTTCATGTTGATACCTCTTATAGTTTTAGAGTTATGTCCCGGACAAAGTTCAAAGTGTAAAAATAAACAAAGGGGAATAATTCAAAAATTAGGCAAGGCAGAGTTATGGTTCTTGTGCACTGCACACCTACTCAATGAGATCTATCTACCTACAAAGTTTCATATTGATACCTCTTATAGTTTAAGAGTTATGTCGCGGACAAAGTTCAAAGTGTAAAAATAAACAAAGGGGAATAATTCAAAAATTAGGCAAGGCAGAGTTACGGTTCTTGTGCACTGCACACCTACTCAATGAGATCTATCTACCTACAAAGTTTCATGTTGATACCTCTTGTTGTTTCAAAGTTATGTCCCGGACAAGAAAAGGGGACGGACGGACGGACGGACGGACGGAAAGACGGACGGACGGATGGACGGACGGACGGACAAGGCGGCGACTATATGCTCCCCCGAAATTTTTTCGGGGAGCATAAAAAAGACTAATTGTACAGGTAAAAGTATAAATATTCATTATCAAATCATGTTCGAAACAGTTACAAATAACCTTTCATTTTCCCAATATTAAACTTTTTATAAGTCAATTTTTGACCCTAAAGTGTGGCCTTGACTTTCAGCTGGCACAAGGGTAAGATGGATTCTGCACATCACCCAGTTGGGGTGAACATTTGAGTAAAGTTTGAAGAAAATCCTTCCATTAGTAAAGAATTTATAGAGCGGACACAACATATTGTCTAGTATTAATTGTATGTAAATTTAAAGACTTAAAAAGGGGCTTAACTTTGTCAAAATGCAATACAGAGTTATTGAAACTTGACCTGCATATCGTAATTGTGACACCACATATATTTTTTAAGTTTCAAGCAAATACCTGTGCTAGTTTCAGAAATATTCAAGTATGTGTTAAAATTTAAGAACATTTTCTAAGTCAATTTTTGACCTTCAAGTGTGACCTTGACCTTTAGCCGGCACAAAGGTGACATGGATTCTGCACATAACCTTGTTGAGGTGAACATTTGAGTAAAGTTTGAAGAAAATTCTTCGTTTAGTGTAGGATTTATAGAGCAGAAACAACATATTGCCTAATATTTGATTGTATGTAAATTTGAAGACTCAAAAAAGGGGCATAACTTTGTTAAAATGCAATACAGAGTTATGAAACTTGACCAGCATATCTTCATTGTGACCTTTCATATATATTTTAAGTTTCAAGCAAATACCTTTTCTAGATTCAGAAATATTCATATAAATGTTAAAATTTAAGAATATTTTCTAAAAGTCAATTTTTGACCTTCAAGTGTGACCTTGACCTTAAGCCGGCAAAAGGGTGACATGGGTTCTGCACATTTCCTTGTTGAGGTGAACATTTGAGCCAAGATTGAAGAAAATCTTTCAATAAGTGTAGGAGTTACAGAGCGGACACGACATACTGTCTAATATTTGATTGTTTGATATTTGAGCTTCAATTGTGACCTTGACCTTGAGCCTACACATAGACAACATGGGTTCTGCACGTCCCCTTGTTGAGGTGAACATTTGAGCCAAGTTTGAAGAAAATCCTTCAATTATTGTAGGACTTACAGAGCGGACACGACAAACTGTCTAATATTTGATTGTGTTTGATATTTGACCTTCAATTGTGACCTTGACCTTGAGCTGACACATGGGCAACATGGGTTCTGCACATCCTCTTGTTAAGGTGAACATTTGAGCCAAGTTTAAAGAAAATCCTTCAATTGGTATAGGAGTTATAGAGCGGACACGAAAATGGAGACGGACCGACCGACGGACCGACCAACGCGACAAAGCGAATCCATTATAGCCCCCTCCACATTTTGTGGTGGGGGT
The DNA here is from genome assembly GCF_026571515.1 of Ruditapes philippinarum. Taxonomy (NCBI): domain Eukaryota; kingdom Metazoa; phylum Mollusca; class Bivalvia; order Venerida; family Veneridae; genus Ruditapes; species Ruditapes philippinarum. The sequence continues at coordinate 51,587 of NW_026861194.1, read as the reverse complement.
ATAATAATACAGTCAATTTTTTATGGCCAAGATTGTTTTGCCAGTTCACATGTCGGCTATATGGACAACACCATGTTTGTTCTCGAAATTGTGAAAATTACCTACATAGTTTTGGTTTACCGTGGGTTAAAATTAGCAACCACATCGTTTTCAAAATTATGAAAGCTCACCAATGATTGGCTGTGTGAAAGGTCACCAGAAATGATTTAGTACTTATTTGGTCACGGTCAGATCTGAAAGCGGAGCGGTGATTTAGAGCTGACTTTAATTAGATTGTTTAAATCATAAACACAGCTGCTGCAAACTCGTGATATATGATGGCCGTTTATTTATTGATTCTTTTCTATACATGTATAACCATTCACTCTGGAACATTTAACTTGTTAACTGGGATACAAAAATTCAAACGTAGGTTCAGTAAATTGTTACCAAGAACAGATCCTTTTCAAAATATTAACATAATAACAAAATGCAAATCTCTGACTGATATATTTTATGTCTTTTATTTCATATAAAAAAAATAATTAAAAGAAATTTGTATATTGCAACAACAGTTCAATCAAAATACTTTAAGAAATTTTCAGTTAAAAAAGAAAATTTCTTAAAAGAACAGTTTCTTACATAAAACATTGTTTTCATCAAAGACAGTAGTTTTTCTATCACAGGCTAATTCAACATCTCCCTCCTCTATACTATCTCCAAAAATGTCCGGTGAAATACCAACATTTTCTTTCACAGGGTTCTCAAATTTCAACAGCACAGGTTTGTGTTTAGATACATTTCCTGAATCACAGTCTGGTGTATTGATCACTAAACATTTCAAAGCCATTCTTTTAGTACATTTTTCAATTCTATCTTTGTCATTTATCTTTTTCCCATTAAATCTAACGCAATGCAAGTTACTAACTTTTGTATTTTCTTTGGTCGAAAAATTTATATTGTTACACTGACTGGAAAATAGATCTGGTGTAACAGCTTGTGCTGTGTTACGTTTTTGTAGATCAATGTTCTTTTCATTTTCTTGTCTGTCATGAAGCACTTTTCTAGTGTCTAGTTTCATTGATTTTTCGTCAGGTTTTTCATGTAATTCATGATTATTATCATTTAATTGAGCATCGTAGATGAAGGAATCTGTTGATTCATTTAACCACAGATCTTGACTGTTAGAAAAACATTCAGCCATGTGCCCATTGTTATCTTTAACATTTTTCTCATTCACATGTTGCAACCCAACAATTTTTGCATTTTTCACATCTTCATGTTGCAACCCATCAGATTCCCTATCCCCAGGTTGCAACCACATAGTCTTGCAGTTTTTCACATCCATATGTTGCAACTTATCAGATAACCCACTGTCAGGTTTCAAACTACCAGTTTCCTTGTCTACAGTACCTGATTTATAAGAATGGCATGCAACATTATAATTTAAATCTAAAGGTGACCTAGCTGATGCGATAAAACTTCCACCAAATAAATCTGAGGATCCATCTAAGCACTCAGAATTCTGTTTAAAAACACTGTCTGTCTCAATATAAACACCCAAACTGTCTTCATTTACCTTTCTATTAACAAAATCTAACTTGGCATTTTCACATTTATCCAAAAGCTCTTGTTTAAGGGATATTTCAGGAACGTTTTTCAGAGACATCTTCTTGGACTTTAAACATGACTTTCCAGCTGAGACTGGTATAGTTAAAGGACTCTCATTTAATCTCATTCTAATATCCATCACATGACAAGTGCTAACTCTTCTCAACCTTTTGTCAAACTTTACTTTTCTCTTCCCAGGTAGCTGGTCCTCCAAATCTATTTCACTCTGACTGTCACATACACAAGACATGTCTTGACTTTCTAATATTACACACTCATCTAGGCCTGGTGTTGAAGTTCCAATTGGACTGTCTTCAAATAAATCTTCATTCAAACTTGCATTTTCAGAACTTGATTTAGTGCTGAAACTTGGTGTGCTAACAGTCAAAACATTCAAAGAATTTTGTTCATTACATCCATCTGACATCTCAAACAAGTCTGCTGAGTAATTTATACAACTTGATTCATTTTTAGTATCTTTATCGATTGTAAATTCAATTTGCAAATTGTTTATCTTTTTTGCTTCTTGAAAACGGTCAATTTCACTCCCATTCACACTTTGCTCTATCACTCTTTCACCAGGTGTAGACCTATTCACAACTTTAAGATCAACACTTTCTAAATCTGAAGAATGAGATCTTGCCTCTTGGTAAGTTTCAGAAGCTTTAACTGACTTGTTATCTGCTCTAAAGAAATTACTAATTGGCTTTAATTTACATGGTTTAAACATGTCTATTTTAAACTTTCTTTCCTCAAAGTCTGATGACTTATCTATAACACTGTTGTTTATGTCATCATCATGAAAATCATTGTTTGGTTTGTCTTGCACTAAATCATCTGTCTTCATCGACTTTTTCGGGCGGTGACTACCTTCCTTATGATTGGTAACACTTTCAACATTTCCATTTCTTTCTTGTTTGGACTTTTCTACATAGTTACTTTTAAATTCCATTAAACTTAAATCATCAAACAATTCTACGAAGTTACTTTCCATTTCTTCAGCGGTCTTTTCATCCTTCTTTTCCACATCCATTACATTATTTGCATCTGATTTTTGCCTTGAAGAACTGTTTTCAGCCCTTATTTCTTCATTTTCCACTTTATCATAATTTCTTTCATTTGAAATGTCAGCAAAGAAACAATCTAAGTCATCTGAATCACAGTTGGAATCCTGATAATAATCATCAGAAATTTTCCCTCCTGGCTTGTCCTTTTCAACAAATTTGTTTTCTTTGGTTTCCTCTCTGTCTGCCTCTTTGTCCAAATCACTCATTCTTGATGATTTCTTATCAACGAACAAAGTGGATGATACTTTCTGAATATTAACCACCTTATCATAATTTAGCAAGTCATTAAAAATAAGTTTGTCATTATCTATGCCTGCCTGTTCATCATCATTCAAACCGTTTTCAATTGTTGTACTACTTTCTTCCATCTCATGTAAAAAATCATCATATATTTCATCATTTATTTCGTGTGAAACATTACCCTCTACAAATTCCTCTTTGTTTTTCATACCAATGTTTTGTTTAAAACTTTCAAATCTTGTATCTCTGTCTTTATTTAAATCTTCTAGGCCATCTAAAGCTTGATCAGTTTCATTCCAATTATCCATTGTAGGCACTTCCTTCAGAGAAGTGTATGCTTCTCCTGCTGTCATTTCTACATTACTTTGTCTAACAACCTCTTCTTCATTCACCATGCATTTTTCAAGTTCATCCTTCACTATGCAATCTTCAAAGGAATCAAGGAAATCTTTAAATTTTTCTAAGTATGAATTTGCTTTATTTGCTCCCGTCTTTGAGCTAATATTTTCTGAATTTTCCGTCTTTGAATTAACTTTTTCTGAATTGTTTATAATTGAAAATGGTTTGTCTTTTTTCTTACAAAGATTATTATCATTCTCAATATCTCCGTTTTTAACAAACAGGTTTGCTTCACCATCATCAATTTCAGCACTTATATCATTATCTTCAATTACAACATCTTGTGTTAATTCTATACCTTCAAATTGAGAGTCAAAGAATGCATTAAGGTCTTCTGATTCAGGCATTTTGAGTTCCTCAATCAATCTATCTTTCTGTAATCTTGCTTTACTCACATCAACATTTATTTCCGTAGCATTATCAAATGATTCATTGTTATTAAGATGTCTTTCATTACTCATGTCTGTTTCAAATGTAATATCAGGTAAGTCTACATATTCAGTTTTGGTTATTTCCATTTTCAGATCTGGTTCATTTTTATTCTGATTTATCCAATTTCTTTCACCAGCAGCATTACTTGTGTAAGCTGATTTATTATCTGTATTCTTCTGCCATGTTACAATTTGTCTTCTTTGAAGTTCTTCATCTATTTTCTTGCTGGTGTTTGATGCATCACTTTTATTAAGATCATAAAAATTAAGTTTTTGAGCCACTGAAATATCACTATAAAAGGTAAAGGGATTGATATTTGAAACAGAAGGTGCACAGCTCCCATTTTGTGTGGTACATGTAAATTTCGACAGCACAGCACTGTATGACTTATTCCAATTTCCAACAGAAGGGAAACAACTGTCTCCATTGTCATTTACTGTATCAAAAGTTACACACCTTGGTAAATCATATACAATGGTCTCGCCTGCAAGAAAAATCTCTTTATCTTTCAAATCTATTAATGGAGCAGAAAAACTTCCATCATTTTCTACAGTGTCAAAAGATTTGTTTATTGAAACGCTACTCCTATTTCTACTGTAACTTTCAGGTTCTTGTAAAGAAGAACTTTGATTCCCGCTGGTCTCAAAGCTGAATCTTAAGGAATCTAGATCTGCACCAAAAGAAACAGTTCTGTAAGAGTTTGAGCTTCCCAATGTTCTAATGGATACATTTTTATTAGACTGGTTATTTTCCTGATTTTTCATTGACTGGTTTTGTTCAGGTGTTTTTAATGGTTTAGACTGGTTATGACTTCTCAGATGTTTCACAAACAATCTCATATGGTCAGTGACTGAGGCAAATACACCATCTGAACATGCAAGCATCTGGTAAGCTAGAGTATGAAAATTTTCAAAGTTTGACGTACAGTCTAGCTGGCTGTAACACAGACTATTTTCAGACTTTATGACATCTTTTAAAGATAGTTTATCTTCATCATCACTGGAACCAGTCAATTTGAAACCGAAGTAAAAATATTTCCCATGGAAGGTATTCAGTAAAGCCTCTGCCAACATTGATGATGCAGGATAACCAGTCCGCTCTAGATCACTAAGACTCCTGAAATTCAAATGATCAATTTTTATCTTTCACTTTAATTGCTTTAATTATATTATTTTCATACATTATTGATGATTATTCTCATTTATATGTTAATGCTTTAGAAGAACTTTATACTAAAATATATTTGATAAATAAATAAAATGAAGCTTAACAACAAAACATTAAGTTTGTCAAAATGTACATACTTTTTCTTTACATATTTATAAAATAATAAAAAGATTTTGATCTCTTGACTGATACAGAAATCAAATGGATTAATTAAATTTATTAGTAAGTAGCAAAGTAAGTTGCAGTTTAATTATACCAGTTTAATTTGAGTATCTGTTTATTTCATCTGCTAAATTCTGTTTACATGATCTGGTAAAATTCAGTCGCTGTCTATCAGTACCAACCAAAGTTCAATATCTGTTCATTTGCACAGCTTAAGTCAGTTGCAACTTAAGTTCAGTTTGTTTATTTTACCTGCTTACATTTATTTTTCCTGCCTAAGTCAGTCAGGGGTTTATTAATGAAAGTTAACGCTCGTTATCTGTTTATTACATGTTTATGTCAGTCACAATTTATTATTGAACCTGCCAAAGTTCAATATCGGTTAATTTTACCTGCTAAAGTCTGTGGCGGTTTTTCCAAAGAAGCCATCCAGTGTCTTGCCAAACACAACTATCCTGCCTAATGTTGTACCGTCTGCCACTGATAGGACAAGTCTGTAACGCCATTGTACACGCCTCCTGTCACAGCTCACTGCACACTTTATACAATGAAACCTATCAATATAATTATACAAAATTATATACTGTGAGTGGTATTACATGTAATTTTTCTAGTCGGTAAATGTTTTTATTGTCATAATTCATTCCTAAATCATGCCTAGCCCAACAACCCATTTTCCATTGAAAACAATTAGCTAAAAATAATGTTCTATTATTACATAAAGCATTAAAAGGTATTAGGACTCCACCTATGTTTTTAACATGACAAAACTTTTTTTTTTAGATTTAAAAGTTTTCTTAAATTCTACTGGTAATTACAAGCAAAATGAGTGGAATTTTTTATCTCTGTTCATTATCTATGTATGTCTTTCAAATTTTAAGTGCCCCAGTTGACAAATTTTAAGTGCCCCAGTTGATAATTGAAATTCATAATTATACTTTTGGACCTCTGAGAAGCTCCTTTAAAATCTGCTACTAGTACTTATATAGTATTGGCAAGAGTTCCATATGACAAATGTATAGATGTCTAGTTAAATTCTTTTGTAACTTTGTTTAAACTTCTAGATAAATCTACTTGTTCATCACCAAAGGACAAATCATTGAATTCTTTGGGGGGGGGGGGGGGGGGGTTTGTTTTGTTTTTTTAAATTCATAATCATATTGTCTCTTGTCTTATCCGTTGAAGAGAAAAAGTGTGAGCTGAGCTTTCAAATATTTTGAGGTTCTATCAATTTTAAACAATTTAACATTATTTTTAAGTTCTGGATTTACTTATAGCACTTTTCAAAATGTCCTATATAGGAATACAAGAGTAATGATCATCATGGGACAGTAAAACATTTGTTGGATGTAGCCGTAAACAAATTCTAGCCACATTAGACCAGCAATTCCAGAACGGCATCTAGCATTGGTAATCAACAGCCATAGGGTATACAGGTAGGTTACTGTCCGGAGACGGACTACAAGCCTGGAATGCTAAATCAATCCTCTTGAGGATGAAAATACTAAAATAGGTTTATTTGTTTGACTGGGTTTTACGTCACACCAACACAGTATAGGTCATATAGTGATGTTCCTGTTTTACTAGTGGAGGGAGATCTCAGATGCCCATCCGTGCATTATTTCAGGCACGAATGGGCACCCGAGTAGAACCAGCTAGCTGGATAAGTTCCTCACATAAAAGTATCCGTAGTCACTGTCGGGATTCGAACCCACAGCGGTGAGGGACATGCAGTTTGAAGTAAACAACCTTAACCACTCAGCCACTCACGCCCCTAAAATAAGTTTAATTTATATATAAACATTTCACTGCTGTCACAAGATTTGTACATGGTAATACTATACCTGTCTGTGGTAGGGTCCACCAATAGTTTACTGTAGCACAGATCACAACTAGGGTAGGTAACTGTTGTATCATGTATATCAGTTACCACAGCAAGAATCAAAACACGTCTTTCACACATCAAGTTAAAATTGTCACAAATGTTCCATAATTGTACAGTTTAAATTTACTGTTTAGAAACCATCATTCTGAAATTTAAAAGAAAATAGTGAAAATTCATTGCATAGCTACCATATTAACTTTTAGAAGCAGTAAGCAATCAAACAAATGGTCCCTAACTGCTTATGTATCACTATCTTATTCACAAAGTCTCACAAAAGTACATAACAAGAACTGTAGGAGGACAGTATTGGCTTGACTATTCAAAAATTTGTCACAAGAGTGTTTATTGAGTATAATAATGCTAGTTACCTATGAATACATAAAATTAACCAAAAAGGTACAAAGGCTTGTTATTAAGATGTTTTATCAAGTAAATCACTGCTTTATTATTAATAATGCATAAAAATGTCCCAAAAACACACAAACTCTTCAGTAGTTATGGAGATAACAGCTTACAAGCAAAACTTTTCCATGAATTTCTAAGTTGAAAAAGGGGAGAAAAATGCAAGATAGAATTATGGATCTTGGTCAGTGACCTACAATTAAATTCTTAATGCATATGTGAAGTTTTAAATAAATATCTTTAATACTTATTGAGATATGTTAAACTTGCATGTAAACATTAACCTAGAGACTAAGTAGAAAAGGGGAGATGAATCAGCCTAAATGCGAGTAGAGTTATGGAACTTGGTCAGTGACATACAATTATGACTCTCCAATTATGACTCTAAGTACATGTGTAAAGTTTCAAGTAAATATCTTTGAAGACCTTTAACCTTTAACCAAAATTTCTAAGTTTCAAAGGGGCAAATAACTCTGCAAATATTGCAGACAGAGTTATGCAATTTTGCAAACTGATGAACATTGTTACTATAAAAAAGTATTGTAAGTTTCAACTGAATATCTCAAGCAATAATTGAAATATTTGACTTTACAAAAAAACTTTAACCCAAATTTCTAAGTTATAAAGGGGCATTATTCTGTAAATATTATAGGTAGAGTTATCCAACTTGTCAATCTGATGTACATTGTTACTATAAATAAGTATTGTAAGTTTCAACTGAATATCTCAAGCAATAATTGAGATATTTGAATTTACAAAAAACTTTAATCAAAATTTCTAAGTTAAAAAGGGGCATAATTCTGTAAATATTGTAGACAGAGTTGTCCAACTTGTCAATCTGATGTACATTGTTACTATAAATAAGTATTGTAAGTTTCAATTGAATATCTTTAGCAATAATTGAGATATTTGAATTTACAAAAAACTTTAACCAAAATTTCTAAGTTAAAAAAGGGGCATAATTCTGTCAATATTGTAGGCAGAGTTATCCAACTTGTCAATCTGATGTACATTGTTACTATAAATAAGTATTGTAAGTTTCAATTGAATATTTCAAGCAATAATTGAGATATTTGAATTTACAAAAAACTTAAACCAAAATTTCTAAGTTAAAAAAGGGCATAATTCTGTCAATATTGTAGGCAGAGTTATCCAACTTGTCAATCTGATGTACATTGTTACTATAAATAAGTATTGTAAGTTTCAATTGAATATCTCAAGCAATAATTGAGATATTTGAATTTACAAAAACTTTAACCAACGCAGATGCCGACGCGGACGCTGACGCCGACGCGACTACAATAGCTCTCATATTCTTCGAATAGTCGAGCTAAAAATGGTAATGACTACAAGATTTTTTCTGAAGAAGGCAGTTTTGCATTATACTGAAAGGCAAATTTATGCTAGATGGTGGCCTAGAGTAATTATGTTGTCTGCCTCTAAACCCAAGGGAAACCCCGGTCCGAGCCCCAAATGTGGGGCCCAACCGTAAATTTTTTTTATGAAATTTTGACAACCCTTAGTTTTGCTTCCCCGGTACTGATCGAAAAGGTTCAGTTTTTAAAAAGAAAAAAGTTTTATTTTTTTAAAATTAATACTACTAGTATCAATGTTATTTTTCTGAATCAGTGCATACAAAGTACCTGTTTTTCAGTATCTCCACAATAAATAATAGTGGCAGACGGTGAGACTAAAATGACATTCAAAATAATGACAGAAAATCTGAAGCTTTAAGTACTGTAA